>NC_071550.1:7060000-7205238 GCF_026979565.1 Vidua chalybeata | reverse complement strand
TGCTGCCCTGACAGTCCCAAGGGACCCTACACTGACATCAGGAACCTGGGCTGGCCACTTTTCTTTCCAAGGAAAAGGACCGTCTTTTTCTCCAGGGGCCTGTGGCCCTGAGTGGCCGGACACCTCCAAAAATCCAAACGATCGAAGATGTGTCGCAGACCCAAGCTGCCCCCACCTCAAACCTGTGCTGCCCTGACAGTCCCAAGGGAACCCTACAAACTGACATCAGGAACCTGGGCTGGCCACTTTTCTTTCCCAGGGAAAAGGACGTCTTTGTCTCCAGGGCCTGTGGCCCTGAAGTGGCGGACACCTCCAAAAATCCAAACGATCGAAGATGTGTCGCAGACCCAAGCTGCCCCCACCTCAAACCTGTGCTGCCCTGACAGTCCCAAGGGAACCCTACAAACTGACATCAGGAACCTGGGCTGGCCACTTTTCTTTCCCAAGGAAAAGGCTGATCTTTGTCTCCAGGGGCCTGTGGCCCTGAGTGGCCGGACACCTCCAAAAATCCAAACGATCGAAGATGTGTCGCAGACCCAAGCTGCCCCCACCTCAAACCTGTGCTGCCCTGACAGTCCCAAGGGAACCCTACAAACTGACATCAGGAACCTGGGCTGGCCACTTTTCTTTCCCAGGGAAAAGGCTGATCTTTGTCTCCAGGGGCCTGTGGCCCTGAGTGGCCGGACACCTCCAAAAATCCAAACGATCGAAGATGTGTCGCAGACCCAAGCTGCCCCCACCTCAAACCTGTGCTGCCCTGACAGTCCCAAGGGAACCCTACAAACTGACATCAGGAACCTGGGCTGGCCACTTTTGTTTCCCAGGGAAAAGGACCGGTCTGTGTCTCCAGGGGCCTGTGGCCCTGAGTGGCCGGACACCTCCAAAAATCCAAACGATCGAAGATGTGTCGCAGACCCAAGCTGCCCCCACCTCAAACCTGTGCTGCCCTGACAGTCCCAAGGGAACCCTACAAACTGACATCAGGAACCTGGGCTGGCCACTTTTCTTTCCCAGGGAAAAGGACCGATCTTTGTCTCCAGGGGCCTGTGGCCCTGAGTGGCCGGACACCTCCAAAAATCCAAACGATCGAAGATGTGTCGCAGACCCAAGCTGCCCCCACCTCAAACCTGTGCTGCCCTGACAGTCCCAAGGGAACCCTACAAACTGACATCAGGAACCTGGGCTGGCCACTTTTCTTCCCAGGGAAAAGGCTGATCTTTGTCCTCCAGGGGCCTGTGGCCCTGAGTGGCCGGACACCTCCAAAAATCCAAACGATCGAGGATGTGTCGCAGACCCAAGCTGCCCCCACCTCAAACCTGTGCTGCCCTGACAGTCCCAAGGGAACCCTACAAACTGACATCAGGAACCTGGGCTGGCCACTTTTCTTTCCAAGGAAAAGGACTGATCTTTGCCTCCAGGGGCCTGTGGCCCTGAAGTGGCCGGACACCTCCAAAAATCCAAACGATCGAAGATGTGTCGCAGACCCAAGCTGCCCCCACCTCAAACCTGTGCTGCCCTGACAGTCCCAAGGGAACCCTACAAACTGACATCAGGAACCTGGGCTGGCCACTTTTCTTTCCAAGGAAAAGGCTGATCTTTGTCTCCAGGGGCCTGTGGCCCTGAGTGGCCGGACACCTCCAAAAATCCAAACGATCGAAGATGTGTCGCAGACCCAAGCTGCCCCCACCTCAAACCTGTGCTGCCCTGACAGTCCCAAGGGAACCCTACAAACTGACATCAGGAACCTGGGCTGGCCACTTTTCTTTCCCAGGAAAAGGACCGGTCTTTGTCTCTCCAGGGGCCTGTGGCCCTGAGTGGCCGGACACCTCCAAAAATCCAAACGATCGAAGATGTGTCGCAGACCCAAGCTGCCCCCACCTCAAACCTGTGCTGCCCTGACAGTCCCAAGGGAACCCTACAAACTGACATCAGGAACCTGGGCTGGCCACTTTTCTTTCCCAGGGAAAAGGACCGGTCTTTGTCTCCAGGGGCCTGTGGCCCTGAGTGGCCGGACACCTCCAAAAATCCAAACGATCGAAGATGTGTCGCAGACCCAAGCTGCCCCCACCTCAAACCTGTGCTGCCCTGACAGTCCCAAGGGAACCCTACAAACTGACATCAGGAACCTGGGCTGGCCACTTTTCTTTCCCAGGGAAAAGGACCGGTCTTTGTCTCCAGGGGCCTGTGGCCCTGAGTGGCCGGACACCTCCAAAAATCCAAACGATCGAAGATGTGTCGCAGACCCAAGCTGCCCCCACCTCAAACCTGTGCTGCCCTGACAGTCCCAAGGGAACCCTACAAACTGACATCAGGAACCTGGGCTGGCCACTTTTCTTTCCCAGGGAAAAGGACTGTCTTTGTCTCCAGGGGCCTGTGGCCCTGAGTGGCCGGACACCTCCAAAAATCCAAACGATCGAAGATGTGTCGCAGACCCAAGCTGCCCCCACCTCAAACCTGTGCTGCCCTGACAGTCCCAAGGGAACCCTACAAACTGACATCAGGAACCTGGGCTGGCCACTTTTCTTTCCCAGGAAAAAGGACTGATCTTTGCCTCCAGGGGCCTGTGGCCCTGAGTGGCCGGACACCTCCAAAAATCCAAACGATCGAAGATGTGTCGCAGACCCAAGCTGCCCTCACCTCAAACCTGTGCTGCCCTGACAGTCCCAAGGGAACCCTACAAACTGACATCAGGAACCTGGGCTGGCCACTTTTCTTTCCCAAAGGAAATAGCTGATCTTTGCCTCCAGGGACCTGTGGCCCTGAGTGGCCGGACACCTCCAAAAATCCAAACGATCGAAGATGTGTCGCAGACCCAAGCTGCCCCCACCTCAAACCTGTGCTGCCCTGACAGTCCCAAGGGAACCCTACAAACTGACATCAGGAACCTGGGCTGGCCACTTTTCTTTCCCAGGGAAAAGGACCGGTCTTTGTCTCCAGGGGCCTGTGGCCCTGAGTGGCCGGACACCTCCAAAAATCCAAACGATCGAAGATGTGTCGCAGACCCAAGCTGCCCCCACCTCAAACCTGTGCTGCCCTGACAGTCCCAAGGGAACCCTACAAACTGACATCAGGAACCTGGGCTGGCCACTTTTCTTTCCAAAGGAAAAAGGCTGATCTTTCCTCCAGGGGCCTATGGCCCTGAGTGGCCAGACACCTCCAAAAATCCAAACAATCGAAGATGTGTCGCAGACCCAAGCTGCCCCCACCTCAAACCTGTGCTGCCCTGACAGTCCCAAGGGAACCCTACAAACTGACATCAGGAACCTGGGCTGGCCACTTTTCTTTCCCAGGGAAAAGGAGGCCGTCTTTGTCTCCAGGGCCTGTGGCCCTGAGTGGCCGGACACCTCCAAAAATCCAAACGATCGAAGATGTGTCGCAGACCCAAGCTGCCCCCACCTCAACCTGTGCTGCCCTGACAGTCCCAAGGGAACCCTACAAACTGACATCAGGAACCTGGGCTGGCCACTTTTCTTTCCCAAGGAAAAAGGCTGATCTTTGCCTCCAGGGTCCTGTGGCCCTGAGTGGCCGGACACCTCCAAAAATCCAAACGATCGAAGATGTGTCGCAGACCCAAGCTGCCCCCACCTCAAACCTGTGCTGCCCTGACAGTCCCAAGGGAACCCTACAAACTGACATCAGGAACCTGGGCTGGCCACTTTTCTTTCCCAGGGAAAAGGACCGGTCTTTGTCTCCAGGGGCCTGTGGCCCTGAGTGGCCGGACACCTCCAAAAATCCAAACGATCGAAGATGTGTCGCAGACCCAAGCTGCCCCCACCTCAAACCTGTGCTGCCCTGACAGTCCCAAGGGAACCCTACAAACTGACATCAGGAACCTGGGCTGGCCACTTTTCTTTCCCAAGGAAAAAGGCTGATCTTTGCCTCCAGGGACCTGTGACCCTGAGTGGCCGGACACCTCCAAAAATCCAAACGATCGAGGATGTGTCGCAGACCCAAGCTGCCCCCACCTCAAACCTGTGCTGCCCTGACAGTCCCAAGGGAACCCTACAAACTGACATCAGGAACCTGGGCTGGCCACTTTTCTTTCCCAAGGAAAAAGGCTGATCTTTGCCTCCAGGGTCCTGTGGCCCTGAGTGGCCGGACACCTCCAAAATCCAAACGATCGAAGATGTGTCGCAGACCCAAGCTGCCCCCACCTCAAACCTCTGCTGCCCTGACAGTCCCAAGGGAACCCTACAAACTGACATCAGGAACCTGGGCTGGCCACTTTTCTTTCCCAGGGAAAAGGCCGCATTTTTTCTTCAGGGGCCTATGACCCTGAAGTGGCCGGACACCTCCAAAAATCCAAACGATCGAAGATGTGTCGCAGACCCAAGCTGCCCCCACCTCAAACCTGTGCTGCCCTGACAGTCCCAAGGGAACCCTACAAACTGACATCAGGAACCTGGGCTGGCCACTTTTCTTTCCCAGGGAAAAAGGCTGATCTTTGCCTCCAGGGACCTGTGGCCCTGAAGTGGCCGGACACCTCCAAAAATCCAAACGATCGAAGATGTGTCGCAGACCCAAGCTGCCCCCACCTCAAACCTGTGCTGCCCTGACAGTCCCAAGGGAACCCTACAAACTGACATCAGGAACCTGGGCTGGCCACTTTTCTTTCCAAGGAAAAGGACCGGTCTTTGTCTCCAGGGGCCTGTGGCCCTGAGTGGCCGGACACCTCCAAAAATCCAAACGATCGAAGATGTGTCGCAGACCCAAGCTGCCCCCACCTCAAACCTGTGCTGCCCTGACAGTCCCAAGGGAACCCTACAAACTGACATCATGAACCTGGGCTGGCCACTTTTCTTTCCCCGGGAAAAGGACCGGTCTCTGTCTCCAGGGGCCTGTGGCCCTGAGTGGCCGGACACCTCCAAAAATCCAAACGATCGAAGATGTGTCGCAGACCCAAGCTGCCCCCACCTCAAACCTGTGCTGCCCTGACAGTCCCAAGGGAACCCTACAAACTGACATCAGGAACCTGGGCTGGCCACTTTTCTTTCCCAGGGAAAAGGACCGGTCTTTGTCTTCAGGGGCCTGTGGCCCTGAAGTGGCCGGACACCTCCAAAAATCCAAACGATCGAAGATGTGTCGCAGACCCAAGCTGCCCCCACCTCAAACCTGTGCTGCCCTGACAGTCCCAAGGGAACCCTACAAACTGACATCAGGAACCTGGGCTGGCCACTTTTCTTTCCCAGGGAAAAGGCTGATCTTTGCCTCCAGGGCCTGTGGCCCTGAGTGGCCGGACACCTCCAAAAATCCAAACGATCGAAGATGTGTCGCAGACCCAAGCTGCCCCCACCTCAAACCTGTGCTGCCCTGACAGTCCCAAGGGAACCCTACAAACTGACATCAGGAACCTGGGCTGGCCACTTTTCTTTCCCAAGAAAAAGGCTGATCGTTGTCTCCAGGGTCCTGTGGCCCTGAAGTGGCCGGACACCTCCAAAAATCCAAACGATCGAAGATGTGTCGCAGACCCAAGCTGCCCCCACCTCAAACCTGTGCTGCCCTGACAGTCCCAAGGGAACCCTACAAACTGACATCAGGAACCTGGGCTGGCCACTTTTCTTTCCCAGGGAAAAGGCTGATCTTTGCCTCCAGGGTCCTGTGGCCCTGAGTGGCCGGACACCTCCAAAAATCCAAACGATCGAAGATGTGTCGCAGACCCAAGCTGCCCCCACCTCAAACCTGTGCTGCCCTGACAGTCCCAAGGGAACCCTACAAACTGACATCAGGAACCTGGGCTGGCCACTTTTCTTTCCCAGGGAAAAGGACCGGTCTGTGTCTCCAGGGGCCTGTGGCCCTGAAGTGGCCGGACACCTCCAAAAATCCAAACGATCGAAGATGTGTCGCAGACCCAAGCTGCCCCCACCTCAAACCTGTGCTGCCCTGACAGTCCCAAGGGAACCCTACAAACTGACATCAGGAACCTGGGCTGGCCACTTTTCTTTCCCAGGGAAAAGGACCGGTCTTGTCTCCAGGGGCCTGTGGCCCTGAGTGGCCGGACACCTCCAAAAATCCAAACGATCGAAGATGTGTCGCAGACCCAAGCTGCCCCCACCTCAAACCTGTGCTGCCCTGACAGTCCCAAGGGAACCCTACAAACTGACATCAGGAACCTGGGCTGGCCACTTTTCTTTCCCAAGGAAAAAGGCCGATCTTTGTCTCCAGGGGCCTGTGGCCCTGAGTGGCCGGACACCTCCAAAAATCCAAACGATCGAGGATGTGTCGCAGACCCAAGCTGCCCCCACCTCAAACCTGTGCTGCCCTGACAGTCCCAAGGGAACCCTACAAACTGACATCAGGAACCTGGGCTGGCCACTTTTCTTTCCCAGGGAAAAAGGCTGATCTTTGCCTCCAGGGGCCTGTGGCCCTGAAGTGGCCGGACACCTCCAAAAATCCAAACGATCGAAGATGTGTCGCAGACCCAAGCTGCCCCCACCTCAAACCTGTGCTGCCCTGACAGTCCCAAGGGAACCCTACAAACTGACATCAGGAACCTGGGCTGGCCACTTTTCTTATCCAAGGAAAAATGCTGATCTTTGTCTCCAGGGGCCTGTGGCCTTGAGTGGCCGGACACCTCCAAAAATCCAAACGATCGAAGATGTGTCGCAGACCCAAGCTGCCCCCACCTCAAACCTGTGCTGCCCTGACAGTCCCAAGGGAACCCTACAAACTGACATCAGGAACCTGGGCTGGCCACTTTTCTTTCCCAAGGAAAAGGACTGATCTTTGCCTCCAGGGTCCTGTGGCCCTGAGTGGCCGGACACCTCCAAAAATCCAAACGATCGAAGATGTGTCGCAGACCCAAGCTGCCCCCACCTCAAACCTGTGCTGCCCTGACAGTCCCAAGGGAACCCTACAAACTGACATCAGGAACCTGGGCTGGCCACTTTTCTTTCCCAGGCAAAAAGGACCGGTCTTTGTCTGCAGGGGCCTGTGGCCCTGAGTGGCCGGACACCTCCAAAAATCCAAACGATCGAAGATGTGTCGCAGACCCAAGCTGCCCCCACCTCAAACCTGTGCTGCCCTGACAGTCCCAAGGGAACCCTACAAACTGACATCAGGAACCTGGGCTGGCCACTTTTCTTTCCCAAGGAAAAATGCTGATCTTTGCCTCCAGGGTCCTGTGGCCCTGAGTGGCCGGACACCTCCAAAAATCCAAACGATCGAGGATGTGTCGCAGACCCAAGCTGCCCCCACCTCAAACCTGTGCTGCCCTGACAGTCCCAAGGGAACCCTACAAACTGACATCAGGAACCTGGGCTGGCCACTTTTCTTTCCCAGGGAAAAGGACCGGTCTGTGTCTTCAGGGGCCTGTGGCCCTGAAGTGGCCGGACACCTCCAAAAATCCAAACGATCGAAGATGTGTCGCAGACCCAAGCTGCCCCCACATCAAACCTGTGCTGCCCTGACAGTCCTAAGGGAACCCTACAAACTGACATCAGGAACCTGGGCTGGCCACTTTTCTTTCCCAGGGAAAAGGACCGGTCTTTGTCTCCAGGGGCCTGTGGCCCTGAAGTGGCCGGACACCTCCAAAAATCCAAACGATCGAAGATGTGTCGCAGACCCAAGCTGCCCCCACCTCAAACCTCTGCTGCCCTGACAGTCCCAAGGGAACCCTACAAACTGACATCAGGAACCTGGGCTGGCCACTTTTCTTTCCCAAGGAAAAAGGCTGATCTTTGCCTCCAGGGGCCTGTGGCCCTGAGTGGCCGGACACCTCCAAAAATCCAAACGATCGAGGATGTGTCGCAGACCCAAGCTGCCCCCACCTCAAACCTGTGCTGCCCTGACAGTCCCAAGGGAACCCTACAAACTGACATCAGGAACCTGGGCTGGCCACTTTTCTTTCCCAGGGAAAAGGACTGATCTTTGCCTCCAGGGACCTGTGGCCCTGAAGTGGCCGGACACCTCCAAAAATCCAAACGATCGAAGATGTGTCGCAGACCCAAGCTGCCCCCACCTCAAACCTGTGCTGCCCTGACAGTCCCAAGGGAACCCTACAAACTGACATCAGGAACCTGGGCTGGCCACTTTTCTTATCCAAGGAAAAATGCTGATCTTTGCCTCCAGGGTCCTGTGGCCCTGAGTGGCCGGACACCTCCAAAAATCCAAACGATCGAAGATGTGTCGCAGACCCAAGCTGCCCCCACCTCAAACCTGTGCTGCCCTGACAGTCCCAAGGGAACCCTACAAACTGACATCAGGAACCTGGGCTGGCCACTTTTCTTTCCCAGGGAAAAGGACCGGTCTTTGTCTGCAGGGGCCTGTGGCCCTGAAGTGGCCGGACACCTCCAAAAATCCAAACGATCGAAGATGTGTCGCAGACCCAAGCTGCCCCCACCTCAAACCTGTGCTGCCCTGACAGTCCCAAGGGAACCCTACAAACTGACATCAGGAACCTGGGCTGGCCACGTTTCTTTCCCAAGGAAAAGGACCGGTCTTTGTCTCCAGGGGCCTGTGGCCTTGAAGTGGCCGGACACCTCCAAAAATCCAAACGATCGAAGATGTGTCGCAGACCCAAGCTGCCCCCACCTCAAACCTGTGCTGCCCTGACAGTCCCAAGGGAACCCTACAAACTGACATCAGGAACCTGGGCTGGCCACTTTTCTTTCCCAGGGAAAAGGACCGGTCAGTGTCTCCAGGGGCCTGTGGCCCTGAAGTGGCCGGACACCTCCAAAAATCCAAACGATCGAAGATGTGTCGCAGACCCAAGCTGCCCCCACCTCAAACCTGTGCTGCCCTGACAGTCCCAAGGGAACCCTACAAACTGACATCAGGAACCTGGGCTGGCCACGTTTCTTTCCCAGGGAAAAGGACCGGTCTTTGTCTCCAGGGGACCTGTGGCCCTGAGTGGCCGGACACCTCCAAAAATCCAAACGATCGAAGATGTGTCGCAGACCCAAGCTGCCCCCACCTCAAACCTGTGCTGCCCTGACAGTCCCAAGGGAACCCTACAAACTGACATCAGGAACCTGGGCTGGCCACGTTTCTTTCCCAAGGAAAAAGGCTGATCTTTGCCTCCAGGGTCCTGTGGCCCTGAGTGGCCGGACACCTCCAAAAATCCAAACGATCGAAGATGTGTCGCAGACCCAAGCTGCCCCCACCTCAAACCTGTGCTGCCCTGACAGTCCCAAGGGAACCCTACAAACTGACATCAGGAACCTGGGCTGGCCACTTTTCTTTCCCAGGAAAAAGGCCGATCTTTGTCTCCAGGGTCCTGTGGCCCTGAAGTGGCCGGACACCTCCAAAAATCCAAACGATCGAAGATGTGTCGCAGACCCAAGCTGCCCCCACCTCAAACCTGTGCTGCCCTGACAGTCCCAAGGGAACCCTACAAACTGACATCAGGAACCTGGGCTGGCCACTTTTCTTTCCCAGGGAAAAGGACCGGTCTTTGTCTCCAGGGGCCTGTGGCCCTGAAGTGGCCGGACACCTCCAAAAATCCAAACGATCGAAGATGTGTCGCAGACCCAAGCTGCCCCCACCTCAAACCTGTGCTGCCCTGACAGTCCCAAGGGAACCCTACAAACTGACATCAGGAACCTGGGCTGGCCACTTTTCTTTCCCAGGGAAAGGGACCGGTCTGTGTCTCCAGGGGCCTGTGGCCCTGAAGTGGCCGGACACCTCCAAAAATCCAAACGATCGAAGATGTGTCGCAGACCCAAGCTGCCCCCACCTCAAACCTGTGCTGCCCTGACAGTCCCAAGGGAACCCTACAAACTGACATCAGGAACCTGGGCTGGCCACGTTTCTTTACCACGGAAAAAGGATGATCTTTGTCTCCAGGGCCCTGTGGCCCTGAGTGGCCGGACACCTCCAAAAATCCAAACGATCGAAGGATGTGTCGCAGACCCAAGCTACCCCCACCTCAAACCTGTGCTGCCCTGACAGTCCCAAGGGAACCCTACAAACTGACATCATGAACCTGGGCTGGCCACTTTTCTTTCCCAGGGAAAAGGACCGGTCTTTGTCTGCAGGGGCCTGTGGCCCTGAGTGGCCGGACACCTCCAAAAATCCAAACGATCGAAGATGTGTCGCAGACCCAAGCTGCCCCCACCTCAAACCTGTGCTGCCCTGACAGTCCCAAGGGAACCCTACAAACTGACATCAGGAACCTGGGCTGGCCACTTTTCTTTCCCAGGAAAAGGACCGGTCTTTGTCTTCAGGGGCCTGTGGCCCTGAAGTGGCCGGACACCTCCAAAAATCCAAACGATCGAGATGTGTCGCAGACCCAAGCTGCCCCCACATCAAACCTGTGCTGCCCTGACAGTCCCAAGGGAACCCTACAAACTGACATCAGGAACCTGGGCTGGCCACTTTTCTTTCCCAGGGAAAAAGGCTGATCTTTGCCTCCAGGGACCTGTGGCCCTGAAGTGGCCGGACACCTCCAAAAATCCAAACGATCGAAGATGTGTCGCAGACCCAAGCTGCCCCCACCTCAAACCTGTGCTGCCCTGACAGTCCCAAGGGAACCCTACAAACTGACATCAGGAACCTGGGCTGGCCACGTTTCTTTCCCAAGGAAAAAGGCTGATCTTTGCCTCCAGGGTCCTGTGGCCCTGAGTGGCCGGACACCTCCAATAATCCAAACGATCAAAGATGTGTCGCAGACCCAAGCTGCCCCCACCTCAAACCTGTGCTGCCCTGACAGTCCCAAGGGAACCCTACAAACTGACATCAGGAACCTGAGCTGGCCACTTTTCTTTCCCAGGGAAAAGGCTGCTCTTTGTCTCCAGGGTCCTGTGGCCCTGAAGTGGCCGGACACCTCCAAAAATCCAAACGATCGAAGATGTGTCGCAGACCCAAGCTGCCCCCACCTCAAACCTGTGCTGCCCTGACAGTCCCAAGGGAACCCTACAAACTGACATCAGGAACCTGGGCTGGCCACTTTTCTTTCCCAAGGAAAAAGGACCGGTCTTTGTCTCCAGGGACCTGTGGCCCTGAGTGGCCGGACACCTCCAAAAATCCAAACGATCGAAGATGTGTCGCAGACCCAAGCTGCCCCCACCTCAAACCTGTGCTGCCCTGACAGTCCCAAGGGAACCCTACAAACTGACATCAGGAACCTGGGCTGGCCACTTTTCTTTCCCAGGGAAAAGGACCGGTCTGTGTCTTCAGGGGCCTGTGGCCCTGAAGTGGCCGGACACCTCCAAAAATCCAAACGATCGAAGATGTGTCGCAGACCCAAGCTGCCCCCACCTCAAACCTGTGCTGCCCTGACAGTCCCAAGGGAACCCTACAAACTGACATCAGGAACCTGGGCTGGCCACTTTTCTTTCCCAGGGAAAAAGGCTGATCTTTGCCTCCAGGGCCTGTGGCCCTGAGTGGCCGGACACCTCCAAAAATCCAAACGATCGAAGATGTGTCGCAGACCCAAGCTGCCCCCACCTCAAACCTGTGCTGCCCTGACAGTCCCAAGGGAACCCTACAAACTGACATCAGGAACCTGGGCTGGCCACGTTTCTTTCCCAGGGAAAAGGCTGATCTTTGCCTCCAGGGTCCTGTGGCCCTGAGTGGCCGGACACCTCCAATAATCCAAACGATCAAAGATGTGTCGCAGACCCAAGCTGCCCCCACCTCAAACCTGTGCTGCCCTGACAGTCCCAAGGGAACCCTACAAATTGACATCAGGAACCTGGGCTGGCCACTTTTCTTTCCCAAGGAAAAGGCTGATCTTTGTCTCCAGGGTCCTGTGGCCCTGAGTGGCCGGACACCTCCAAAAATCCAAACGATCAAAGATGTGTCGCAGACCCAAGCTGCCCCCACCTCAAACCTGTGCTGCCCTGACAGTCCCAAGGGAACCCTACAAACTGACATCAGGAACCTGGGCTGGCCACTTTTCTTATCCAAGGAAAAAGGCTGATCTTTGCCTCCAGGGTCCTGTGGCCCTGAGTGGCCGGACACCTCCAAAAATCCAAACGATCGAAGATGTGTCACAGACCCAAGCTGCCCCCACCTCAAACCTGTGCTGCCCTGACAGTCCCAAGGGAACCCTACAAACTGACATCAGGAACCTGGGCTGGCCACTTTTCTTTCCCAGGGAAAAGGACCGGTCTGTGTCTCCAGGGGCCTGTGGCCCTGAAGTGGCCGGACACCTCCAAAAATCCAAACGATCGAAGATGTGTCGCAGACCCAAGCTGCCCCCACCTCAAACCTCTGCTGCCCTGACAGTCCCAAGGGAACCCTACAAACTGACATCAGGAACCTGGGCTGGCCACTTTTCTTTCCCAGGGAAAAGGACCGGTCTGTGTCTCCAGGGGCCTGTGGCCCTGAAGTGGCCGGACACCTCCAAAAATCCAAACGATCGAAGATGTGTCGCAGACCCAAGCTGCCCCCACCTCAAACCTGTGCTGCCCTGACAGTCCCAAGGGAACCCTACAAACTGACATCAGGAACCTGGGCTGGCCACTTTTCTTTCCCAGGGAAAAGGACTGATCTTTGCCTCCAGGGTCCTGTGGCCCTGAGTGGCCGGACACCTCCAAAAATCCAAACGATCGAAGATGTGTCGCAGACCCAAGCTGCCCCCACCTCAAACCTGTGCTGCCTTGACAGTCCCAAGGGAACCCTACAAACTGACATCAGGAACCTGGGCTGGCCACTTTTCTTTCCCAAGGAAAAAGGCTGATCTTTGCCTCCAGGGGCCTTTGGCCCTGAGTGGCCGGACATCTCCAAAAATCCAAACGATCGAAGATGTGTCGCAGACCCAAGCTGCCCCCACCTCAAACCTGTGCTGCCCTGACAGTCCCAAGGGAACCCTACAAACTGACATCAGGAACCTGGGCTGGCCACTTTTCTTTCCCAGGGAAAAGGACCGGTCTGTGTCTCCAGGGGCCTGTGGCCCTGAAGTGGCCGGACACCTCCAAAAATCCAAACGATCGAGGATGTGTCGCAGACGCAAGCTACCTGCTCTGGGCTGGATTATAAACTGGGGATCAATCACAGGCCTGATGATCTTGGAGATCTTTCCCAACCTTAATGATTCTGAATGGAATTCCCTCTGCCACGCACTTCTTGATTGAAATCAACCAACTCATTGAAGCCTCTCAAAAAAAAAAAAAAAAAAAAAAAAAAAAAAAAAAGAAGCCACCTTAAAATGTCTAATTTTAAATTTAAATGCAGATGGCAAGAACCTCTGAACACCAGGCTGTCTGAGATCCCTGTGCCCAGAGCCTGCAGGTCCCCCACAGGGCTGAGCTCATGGAGGCATTCCCAAGTGTAACATGAAATGTGCTTTTGGCAGGGGAAGTAGAGGAAGACTCAGCTTATAAATCCCCCCTCCAAAGACTGAATTTTCTGAAGTGTTCTACACCACAAAATTAGCCTGTGGAGCAGGAGGCTCAACACTCTTGCACCACTGGGCTGCATCAAGGATAAACACATTAAGGCGAGGCATTAAGATCCTGTAGTAATTAGGAGCCATATAAGTAACTTAGATATAGAATGAAGCTACTAATAATGCATGAATGCAAAGCCTTAAGAAGTTTGCTTCATATAAAGCACCCAGCTATTCAGTGGCTTAGCTCAGTTCTCTGAAGCTGCAAATTCAGGCTGAAGATCTTAGGAGAATGTGCTCATTCTGGGAGGCTTTTTTTTTTTCCTTGTCATACTTAAAATATTGCTGAGCCCAACTTTTTGTTATAGGCAAGGTTTCTCCCATAGCTCCCAGCCAGACTAGAAAATGTAGAAAGGCAGGGCAATTTTTTTTTTTTTTTTTTTTTTTTTTTTTAAGCACATAAAATTAGGCAGAGGGCTTAGGGGAAGATTCAGATTGAGGGAGTGTATCTAATGGTCAGGCCAGGGAGATGGAATCAGTATTCCTGCCACTAATTCACTGTGTAACCTTGTGCTGTCGCTAAGCTTTTTCGTGCTCTATTTTCCTCGTCAGTAAAATGAGTATTATAATAGTTACCTTCCTGATAAGGGTTTCAGTTAATCAATTTCTAAAGCCCTTAAGTACAGAGAGACACAAGATATCATATCAACAAAGTCCAGCATTTACCTGTGCCTGGATATTCCCTGAGCTGCACCAGCTGTAAAGAAATAGAACCTGAGCTGTATAAACCTGAAAAACTCCCATTGACTTTGATAAATAAACACTATTTCTTGCAAATACTACCTGTGTTTTTTTTTTGGTCATAGGCAGGATTGGCTGCTTTAAAATGTGTTTTAAAAGTAAATTAAAAAGGTTTCAGGTGGGCTGGAAGAATTAAACTCCCCCATGACTGAACTGCTTGCACAGTTTACCTGTGCTGCTCCTTACAGTAACTTGAGTCAGTCTCTGTGCTGCTGCTGGTAGCAGGAGACAGAAAAAAAAAAAAAAAAGTTCTACAGTGGGTTTTGCTCAGAATCCTGAATTTTTGCCAAGGAAAGAGGAGGAGGAAATAATGAACATTTGACGGGTGTTTTTCAAACAATAGAATACTAAATTATGGTCTGGGAAGGAAGATCTTTTCTTATAAGAGCTGACTAAGGAGCTTAGCAAAACTGAAGGGTGAAAGAGAGGAGGGATTGTTGTATATAAGTAGATCAGGGTGTAGCAGCAGGGAAGGAGAAGAGCCATTAAATCAAAAGGACAATGCTGAAAGAACAAATGGGTATAATAAACAGGCCTTTAATAAATTCAGGTATTAATTAGAAGAATGCATTTAAATATCAGAAGAGCAGGCATGGGCAGGTAAGGAGCCCACCCAGCCATAAGCTGGGCAGGGGAGTGGACCTGAATCCAACCCCATCCCTGTCTGATGCACAAGCAAGTAACTTAAGTATTTCACAGTTTTTCCTACAGTTTGCTGCATTTCCAGGAAAATGTAGAAGATATTCTCCTTCCTTCAAAGTACCTTCCTACACATATCACAGCAGATTTAAACAGAGAATGTAGCTACATCACCCCTGTGTCATGCATGTCTTCCTTCTATCCCACTCTTTGCTCCACACTCAGGGTTTGCTGCCTTCTCTCACTTCTGTTACTGCCCAATCCTTATTTTCTCCTCTTCCTTCACCTTGCAGCCCAAACCCTTTCAGCCCTGTCCTTCATTAAGTAAACAAACAGCTGCAGTTGATGCTTACAAGCTTCAGCACACGTGAGCAGCTTGAACTGAAATCGTGTTTGTCTCCTTCCTTGCCCTGCTTGCTTTGGGCTGCCTTGGCTTTCAGTGCACCAGCTCTCAACCTGCCGAGTCCCAGCAGCCCGACACCTGAATAATTGATTTACATTCCCCAAAGTGCACCCAAACAGGTTTATTATGAGTCTTTGTGACTTGTTCTTTTAAAGCACTTCTCTGACATCTGTTCTTCATCAGAGTTCACCGCCCAAGTCAGTTCACAGTGGTAATGGCAAGGCAAGTGCTGTTTGCTGGAGTTTATCATGGGAGCTAAGCCGTCCAGGTTGGCTTAAATTATGGGTCTTTGTGTTCTTTGAGGCTGTAGAATGTGCAGGTATGATAAAAACAAAACACACTGGGAAAAAAAATTAATTTCTCCATGTGGAATTTCTATTTCTCTACCAAGAAATTGCACATGCTACTTCATGAGCTTTTACCCTCTTTTAGGGCATAGTATTGTTATTTATTTGTTTATTTATTCTCTGCCAGTTTGTCACATGCCAGCACATCCCTTGGGATACACAAATCATCCTTGGGCCACTCTGGCTTGGCAGAAGAAGGCGTTCCTTTCTCCAGGCCAGCAGTTCTCCACTTGACAAAGCTTCTCCTTCCCTGTGTTAGTTTATTTTTATTTCCCACATTTCTTCTCTGCTCTTCTCCACACCAATATAGGGCCTCCTGCAGCTGCCCGCCCAAATCCAACAAACAAGTTTTGCTCTGCTGCTGGAAAATCTTCTCTTTCCACTTTCTGACCTGTGTCCAGAAGGTATCAAGACCTCCCTCTGGATGTGCCTTAGGGGCTGTAGTGTCCCTGAGGGGGACAAGGAAAGCATTTTTATAGCTACTCTGGAACTGAGAAAGTCTTTATCCAAGGCCATATGGAAGTTGGCAGAAGAGTTTGTATAGGACTGGCACTCCAGACTCCCTGCCCCGTGGGTCAGTCCTAAGTTTGTCCTTCCTTTTGATTTGTACAGGCTCCTGCCTCAGTTTACTTTGTCACATCTCAGTACTGTGTAGTCAAAATTCCTCTCTGTGCTTTCTTCCATGCCCTTCTTCACCATTTCCCTGCCTCACTGCACTGCTGGTCACTCAGCTCTCCCTGCTCTGCTTTGTCCATCACTTTGAAACTCCTCTCTCTGTCAGAGGAGTCTGTCTGCTCACATTTGAACACACACCACTCATGTTAAGCAGCAAATCAATCCTGCATTCCCTGTCCTAATGTGTCATGTGGGAATCTCTCTGGAGCCCGCAGTGAGGGTTACAGCTTCCTCCTTGACCTGTGAATTCCCATCTGCTGTGGGGACTGAGCACTGGTCCCTCATCCACTAAAAGAAGATTTCAGCCTCATTTTTCACTGGCAGTGACCAGAATGACCAATCTGCTGCCTGCTGAGGAGCAAAAGGTCAGGCCAAGTCCACTTTGTGGCTACTTGTTTTTCTCCACAGTGACCAATTTCAGGCAGTAATAGAAGCATCAATAATGTCTCTGTCTTCCCTGACTGCTTCGTTTCTTCCTTTTCCCTATTGATTGAAATATTGCAGCCTCCATTTGTTAGCTGGGCCCCTGTGAGGCAGGCTGAGGCACTCACAGCTCGTGTCTTCCTCAGGAGCAGGATGTGAGGAGCTGAACTGATTTGGGATTGTGGAAATGGTGGCCACAATGTGTGATCCCCTTGGCTTAGGCTCTTCTGTGGCTGAGCTTTTGGTGCTCTGGAGAGTCACCTGGCAGCTGGAATTGTTCTCTTGTGTTTGCATGCTGACAAGTACAAAGGAAAGGCCCTCTCAGGCCAGAGCAAAAACCCTCTCCAAGGGCTGATCACTGCAGTTCCTGCTTCCAGAGCTGCAGGTGAAGCTGAGAGCAAGAAGGAACTTTAAGGATGGGAGCTGTGTGGCACATGTGTCCCCAGAGCCACCCCAGCTGTGACCCTGCTCATCATCCAGTACCCCAGCTGTGACCCTGCACCATCTATCCAGTAGGAATTCTGTGGAAACCAAATCTTCCTTCCATCGAGGTAGGGAAAAAAACACCCAAAGCCAACAACCCCGAAAATCCCAAACCACCAGAGAGCTTAATCAGAGGCCATGCTTTTTCCCTGAGGCTGGGTCAGGCCTAGCAAGACCCCTCAGCATGGAGCTTTGTTAAATTTCACATCTCCCTTTTCTCAGGATAAGTTAAAATTCAGCTGTACTGCTGCACCCCCAGCCTGGGACTCGGTTTTTCTTGTGCTGTCACCACTGATCATTTCTCCTTGCACAGGCACAAGGAATGGGGAGATGATACACTCATTTTGGTTTCTGCCAGGCAGATCCTGTGTTGTACATAGTCAGACCTATTTCTTGCTGTTTTCCTGTAATTCTACTTCAAATTTCTATTTGGAAATTAGAATGAAATCCAATTTCTAATTCCAGTTTCTCATTCCCCACCTTGTAACTGCCCCCACACCCTGTCCCACCTCACCACAGACCCCAATGGCATCTAATTGTCATTGGGATGGTGTTTGGGTGGTGTAAGACATTTCTTGCTTCTGTGCTGACCTACTGCTCTGCAGACTCTGTATCCCATCAGAATCCTCCTCTGGAATACAGCTCCTTGCACATCCTGATTGCTGTTGACAGCTGAAAAGTTGATGGAATTTGGTGGGTTTAAACAAATCTGTTTCTGCAAGCACAGGCTTTTGACTGCAAGGGCTTTGTAGTTTAAAATTGCTGAAGTTAATTGATATTCAGGAGTGATTATTCAATGGTAATGCATTCATAAACAATGTCAGTGCTCGTTTGAAAAATTAAAACATTAATTTAAATTAAACTGTAAACAAAGGAGAGATGTTGTGTGAGTAAGGATTTAGAAAGCCCTGCAGAACATTTGACTGCAATAATATTGTACCTATATCCGTATGGGACATGGGCATTTTTAAATCTGGAGACTCAAAACCATTTCAGACCCTATTTTCTACCTCTTCTCAAAGTCTTTCTAAGAGGAGATGATACTCAGTGGTCACTGAATCTTCAGAAACCTCTGTCAACAATCTTCATCAAACATCTCATCCGACTGGGACATGTGACCACCCGAGCTGTGATGTGATGGCACTCCCACCCTATGTAGTTCTTGCTGTGATTAAAATCAACCCATTTGGGGCTGAAAAAAGAATTACAACTGCCTGTTTTCATGATCTTACCTTATATCACTTCCAACAGGAAAGGTTTCTTGGGTAGAGTGTGGCATTTGCCGAGACATTTCCCTGTCCTAATAAATCCCTGCTTTATAGATAGATGAGACAGGTTATAAGCCTGGGTCAATAAGGGAGGCTACAGAAGTACACAGAGCAGTGAGTTAAATCTTGGGTGACCTGGGTTCAGGATTCTGCACTGCTACAGATCTCTCTAATCCTGAATAAGTCACCTCTTCTCTCCTGTTTTTTCCTGTAACTTGGGTCTGTCAACACTCTCTTGCATCATGGGATTTTCAGAGTATAAAAAATACTCCAAAAGTGTGGAGGCAGTCAATGCAGGGGTAACGAGGGTCATCTAAATACCATACTTAGATAAGTAAGGATGATTATTTTCCATCTCCTTTATCCCTGCATGATAAAAATGTTCCCAGAAATCATTATATACACCACATGAGCGAGAAGCAGCAGGAGAGTAATTCCCTGTCCTCAGCTATTTTCCACATGTGGACGAGGTATATTTTTGGAGGGGGGTGGTTATTTTATCCCTGAGCCTTCTTTTGACACATTGGTAAATAGGGTACATTTTGTACAAGTTTGCTCATCATGCCACCCCAGTAATATTAGCAAGTAAAATATATAAAGTTATTTCTGGTGAGTGAGAATCAAATCTCCTCTCAGGGATTACTGGCAATAGAAGAGGCAGAATGACTTTAATCCCGTCCAGCACTGAGAATTCCCAGTAGTTTCAATGTTCAAAGCTTTTGTTTTCTAGAAGTTTACCTAGGGTTCCCTGTGGATCACAGCAAACTTGATTTGGTGGAGTCTGATCCCTGACATTTCTTCTAACACAGTCTCTCTATCAGATAGGAATCCCATTTTTTTTCCTTATGAGTGCAAAGCAAGGGAATTGTTCCTTAAAATGAACAAGAAAGCTTGAAATGTCTAAATTAGCTTTCTTTATATGGCAAAACATATTTATTATTTATTTGTAGAAAAAACTGCAAGAAGCAGAACTCCTAGGCTCTATCTTTAGCAGCAAATGGCCAATTTTACATTGTGTCCTTTCATGCCTCAGTTTCCCAGTGTTCAGAAAACCATAATTAATTTTTAAGGCAAGATATGCCCTATCTATGCAGTTCTAAATTCCATTATGCTTGGTATAACCATTAAATTATTTTTTTAAAGCCAATGATTTAAAACTGATAGTAAGAAATACTTTTCCTACACAGCACATAATTAACACGTGGCACTCAATGCCACAGACGTTATTGAAGCTGAGAGCCTTGGAGGATTCACAAAAGGATTAGAGATTCATATGAATAATGGGAAATTCTATTAGGGAAAATAAAAAATGCATGAAGGATGGAGGACGTCATGCTTTGGGGTTACAAAGCAGCTGCTAATTGAGGGCAGAGACGTGCTGGGTGCACAGGACATCCTGGGATGGTTTTCCACAGGGTTTCTTGGGCAGGACAGCAAAGCTGGGCTGCTCAAAGGGTTTCTGGGCTGCCTGAAGCCCTGCCCTCTTCCTGTCTAAAGGTAACAATAAAAATAAAACCCAGAGGCGCCTATGGAGGAGCCATCATGGTCCGGTAGCCCACGGCACAGAGGAACTGGGATTCTTGGCATTGCTTCCAACTGCTCCTGACTTTCCAGCTGTGCAAGGAGGTTTCGGGGCACCACAGGCTCCCAGTGCAGGATGATGTCCCAGGCACCTGGGGACACGTTCCAGCACACTAGCCCATCTTCCCCCTGTGTACCCCCACAGAACCCCCACAGGTGAATCACACCTGGCTGCTCAGTTGGTTTGAAGCCACTCCTGTCCAGTCTCTACCTGCCGTTGCCAGGTGTCCCCGAAGGGCTGATAATTAGCATTAACTCCATGCTTCTCAGCAGGCTGATCAATCTCTTTATTATACCATACTTAAAAAGAAACTCATTGCCCTTGCAGACAGTCCAATACAGACAGGCCAGATTGGTCAATCCATCCAAATGCCATCACCATTGGCCAATCAAGAAATCACCTTTGGTAGACAAATCTCCATGGCACATTCCACACGTGCACAACAGCAGGTGCAGCAAGTGGAGATAAGAATTGTTTCTCATTCTTTTCTCTGATCTTCTCACGGCCTTCCCCAGGAATGCCTGGAAAAGTCTGTGCCTGCTCTCTGTGCCAGAGAGCTGCTGCCACATCCACCTGCCTCCTGATCCAGAGCCTTCCAAAGACACCTTTGCAGAAGTCCTGGAGCCATTTAACAAACACCTCAGGTAGCTGACCATGTTTGCAGCTCCTGAGCAAGCAATTACAGTTCATCCAACCAAAGGCTTTCATTTGATCCAGCCTCAATTAGCAGCGAAGGCATTGCCACATCTGCCCATGAGTTCAGAAGTGTCCACAGTTCCACTTAGATTATTGCTGTATTTCTGCAGCTTTTGATAGACTAAGATTGATTACAAAAAAATGAGAAAAAAGAGTGACCTTCCTCAGACTTTTCCAGCGGTATTTCCATTGGTATTTTATAATCACTGTTTAAGGGAGAAATTGCTTTCTGGTTATTAAGGTAAAAATTATCACCTTCTTTGACTAATAAAATCAATAAAGGCTCCTACCCTTTGAAAAGCCCAGAAACCTTCTCTCTCTTCATAATTAAACATTTCAACCTAATCTGGAGCAATAATAACCTTCACAGTTTTATAAAATTCCTAATAATAATATCTTATAAACCACCTTTCTGCTCAGCAGGTTTCACAAATTGCAGCCCAGATTTGGAAAGCATCTTTATTCATGGCTGGACTGAGATACACATGTCAGGTTTTAGGGAGTTTTTTTGTAGAGTTTCACCATCAGTGGTAAACAAATCCCTGTAGGATGTCTCAATGTTGCATTCCTGGCACAAATTAAAGGGCTGATGTTTCTGGGTTTGCAATGGAGAAGCCAGGGGATTGTGGAAACCCAGGGCACTGGGAATATTCCTCTGTCTGCTCTGGGGTGTCCTGACCCCCAGAGGAGCACTGACTTTGACCCTCATTCATGAAGAAAACTTCCAAAGCCTCAAGGTAAACCAGAAACCACAAAAGTGTGAAATAGATTGTAAAGATTGTAGAGAGTAGTGTAGTATGTCACACATGGGTGAGAAATTTAGGTTTTAGGATTTTTAGTATGTTATACATGGGTTCAAGATGGAGGATGTAGGGTGTTGTCTCGAGTTCCTTTCATCCTTCTTCTTCTTCCTCTTTCTTCTTGGGTTTGGGTGGTATCTTGTAATTGGGTAGAAAAATCCTCATTGCAGCTCTTTAGGGGTCAGTTATTGGGTTAGAAAGGAAAATAATGTAGGTATCACTTCTTAATTGGGTAGTTTAGTTTTTGATTAAACTTAAAAGGCCTTGTAACACGAGATTGTTGGCCATTTTTGTGCTGTTTTTCCTGCACGCGGAGTCTAGTGCAGACAGCGTGCTGAAGTTTTGATAACAATGAACAGAAGCTGAAGACCGAAAAAGTCCAATGCATCCCTCGTTCCTGACACAGAACTGCTCTCCCCTGCCAGGGGAGCCCCCAGGGAGTTGCCCAGCTTGGGGCCCGCAAACTCACAGGGGATGTAATTTTGAATTGCTGGTGCCTGTAGTAGGGCATTTGCACTCACTCAGAGACCTCTAAGGGAATCATGGAATGGTTGTGTGAAGGGAGCTCACAGCTCCTCTAGTTCCAAACCTTGCCACAGCCAGGGACATCTTCCACTGGACCAGATTACTCAAAGCTCCATCCAGCCCGGCCATGGGCATTTCCAAGGATGGGGCAACCTGTGCCAGGGCCTCACCACCCTCACAGCAAAGATTTTTTTTCCTGTTATCTCATCTAAACCTGCTCTTTGTCAGTTTGAAGCCATTCCCCCCTCTCCTGTCACTCCAGATGCTGTAAACAACCCCTCTCCATCTTTCTTTAGGTTCCCTTCAGGTCACCCCAGAGCCTTCTTTTCTCCAGGCTGAACAATCCCAATTCCCTCAGCCTGTCCTCACAGCAGAGCTGCTTCATCCCTCTGATAAACTTTGTGTCCTCCTCTGGATTCTCTCTAACATGTCCATGTCCTTTCTGTGCTGGGGACCCCAGAAAGGATCAGGCTGTTGCAGATATTGACCATTTATAGCTAACTTCTATTAAAAACATATTTTTTCAAAATGTTTCATTTTTTATATGTGTGGTGGAGCACAGTGGGCAGAAGCCCTTTTTTGATGTCCCTTCTTCCAGCAGGGTTAGCTGTGGATGTTGAGGGTCAGTGAAGGTGTAGTCAGCGAGGATGAGAGCACCAAATATCTCTTCAGCCCAGCTGGAGTGTCAGTGTTCACTGACACAGTGCTGAAGGGGGATCAAAATTCCTAATCTCACATGGCGAGATACTGCTCCTGCCTCTCTAATTTCTCCTGTCCTTTTCTGGAGTTCCATTTATCAGGATTCCTTGCTCCTCAGACAAGTTATCTCTGTCAGGCTTGAATGGCTGCTCTCCCGGGCACCGAGAGACATCCCAGCTAATTAACTATCATCCTGCATTTGATGATGACGAGCATCCACTGAAAACCTTCCATCCCAGCGGATCTCTTGGAGCTCCACGTATTAAACAAACCTTCCTGTGCCAAGCCCAGGGATTTCCTCCTCACAAGTGAGAGGCAACCAGTTTGGAGCAGAGTTTAGGAGCAGGCAGAGGAGCTGTGCTCCAGTTCATGGCAAGGAGAAGGAGTGCCCTTATGGAATGATTAACTTGTCTAGGAAGATGATGTTTCTGCAGGGATTTTATTCCACATGTAGCTGCCACCACGAATCCTGCAACAGAGCAGGAAATACAGTTTAGGAATCCCCTCTCAGCAGTGCCCATGTCTAGAATTCCTGCAGGTATCATAGGTGTGTGTGTCAACTTATAGCTAGGCAGTCATAACTCAAAATTCCCCATTTTGATCTAATCTAACCCTTTCCTAGGCATAAACATTTCTAAACATGTTTATGGGTGTTTTCTTGTGAAAGAATGTCCTTTCAGTGCCTGTCCTTGAAACCTCTTAGGCATTCCCAAGGGATGACTGGGCTAATGCTGGACTCTTTTTATCCATATTTAAGCCATTTCAAGGAGGGATCTTAACCAGCGTTCTGTGGCCCTGAGTTGTGCTGTATGGACAAGTCCTCTGACTCCTCTAGGCATCTGGGAAACACCTGTTTTGGGGCAAACCTTATCTCTAGAGTTTAGTTTTGTTTGGAGATGGCTTGGCTCTGGCTTTCAGCAAATCCTGTAACAACCAAAATGCAGATCTACATTTACAAGAAAAGATGAAAATCCCCAAAGCCTTTGTACCCCCTCTGTGGGTGAAGACAATAATTTGTGCACATTGCCAACAGATGAAAGAGCTGCCTAAACACTGAGTGCTGTTGTGAGCAGGACTCAGTGGGTGTGAATCCCTGCAGCCCCACTGAAGGGGATGAAACTCTGCTGATTTCTACCTGCTTTGGACTCAGAACCTTCATATTTATTACTGTTATCACCTGAACCTGAATTGCAGCTCTCCCGCATGTTTACTCATCACTGACCTTATCACATCTCCTTTCATTTGCTTCCTATCTGAACAATTTACATTTCACCTCCTTGGAGCTTTTTTTTTTTTCAGATGAGACTCCTTTCATCTCTCATCATAATGTTCAATAATGACATTTCCATTTGCTTTCCTTTTCATGAGGCTTCTTTTTGAAAACAGGATCTGACCTCTCTCTTTGTATTCTCCCATCAGCCAAGAATCACGTTGAGCATGAATTTAATTGACTTATTACATCTTTACAGAACGTGGGTCCTTTAGGTTTGTGTGTGTTCTGTATGTTTGTTTGTTAATTCCTGGGTCTTTGAGAAGTAGATTATGCAATTTCCAGAGCTTATTTCCCATTACTATTGAATCTTTCAATTGAACTGAATTTCATTGTGAGATGGAAAATAGAATGAACTGAAAATTCAACTGAAAACATGTCAGTATTGTTGATACATGTGCTAGTGCTATTATAGACTTTATCAGCTTATTTTCTCTTCTGGGGCTGAGTAGGGAGGGGAAACATCAAATAAACAAAAGCAAGCAGAGTTTTTTTCTTTCACTGAAAGAAATGTCTATATTACACTGAATAAAACCTTATTTGCCCTGTTTTGATGAACACGAAACCCACCTGATCCTTTCTTCAATCCTCAGATGGAAAACTGCTCATTTCAAGAAATGCCCAGCATCACTTTTATTTAGCAACCTCCTTATCTGGTGCAAACTGGCCCCTCACTATTGATCCAGAGGGGATGCCATTGATTTTGCCTGCAGGGAATCTGGCCCATTATGATGAAAAATGACACTGGTGCTGGTGGCACCTTGTGGCTCATGCCAGCAGGGTGCTGCTGTGACACACAACAGCACAGGGAAAGGACCAGTGGGTACAAAACCTATTTTCAATGTTTAGGTTGCATAAACAAACGTTGCTTTGTTGCTGGGATCATGGGAAGATGCAATATTTCCTGGGAAGCAGAGTATGGTGGAGAGCTCAGTGGACTGCAGTCCCTCCCTCCTGTGCTGTACCCCCAGAGAATGGGATGTGTAACCACTGTGTCCTGTGTCTTTTTCTCTGATATTCCAGCACTTCCTGCATTTTATTTGCCTTTTTGAGCATTTCTGAGCACTAAACTAGCATTTTATAGAAGTAATTGCAATGACTGCAAGATCCCATTCCTGACTGGGAATGTGGAGTTTGGCTTATTTTCTGTGTATATTGCTTAGCACTTATCAAACACTGAATTTCATTTGTCATCACTGAATCCTTATCTCAGGAGTATTCTGTGATTCTCTACAGTCAGGTTCAGATTTGACTATGCTCAGTTATTTTGTGTCTTCCACAAACTCCATCTTCTTCCTACGAACCCTCTTTTCCAGCCCAATTATGAATATATTAAATATGTTTATTCCTGACTTTTTAGATGATTTAACAAGAAAACTTCTCTCATCCCATGAGCTCAGAACTGCTTTAAGAGCTTTGAAATGTTACCACGAGAGGTTTGTTTTGTTTTTTAATTTCTGAGCACTGCATTGACTAAATCATCCTTATTGATATATTCCTTAATCACTTGGAAGAGCTTGGAATGATTTGTGAGAGATGACTTCACTCTACAACTGCTGTATTGACTCTTCCCAAAGAATGATGTGCTGCCCATGTGTTCACTAATTCTGTTTGGGTTACTTTCTAATAATTTGGCCCGATGCAGCAATCAGACGTGGTGATTTGGGCTCCAGAATTGGGTTTTTTGAATTTTCTTTTTTTTTTGCCAGTTTTCCTTCTGGTGTGAAGATTCCTTTCCACTGAGGTCAGGAGGTGGCTGGCACAACTCTGTGTGATGCCAGCCAAGGAAGCATCAGCATGGACTGGAATCTCTTTATTTTAGGCTTTGAAATCTCCCATTTGTCAGTCTTTCTCTTCACCACCATTTTTAGGTTTTGGGGGCAAATCCCTATATGGGGGATATATGTCCCATATATGTCCCATATAGGGATCCCTTCCAATCCCTATATGGGGCTTTGTCACTACACCAGGTAAAAGTTGCATTTATGGAGTCTGAGCACATTGGGATCATGTGAGGCTTTTTAAGGATAAAGTTTTTCCTGACAGCCTGGAGTCTGAACAAGCAATCCTTGTGCTCGAGGCTTCCTTCTGATGGGAAGAAAAGCAGAGCTGTGAGCAGCAGGAGAGACAAGGGTCCTTCAAATCACAATCCTGCTTCAGTCCCTCTTCTTTCTGAATCATTTGTCCAGCAAACTCAAGAACCAAACAAATGTGGATTATCCTCAGTGGAAGAGGATTTTACCTTTAGCTGGTATAAATCAGAACAGCTCCAGGGAAGGTTGTTTTTTTTTTTTTTTTCCTGAGCTAAGGATCTGGCCACTTTCACACTATCCAGTTATATCTGTGGATCAATAAAAAAATTGAAATAGTATTTTTTTTAAGTGACACAAATCCCACAGCTCTGTCAAAAAGCTTTGTATCATTCTAGCAATTCCAGCCAGCCTTAAACTTGTGCTGTCCATCTGTCTTTAGGAGGGGTTTGTGTATTTTGGATTGCTGGGTTTGTTTTAGGACTGGTTCCCTCAATAAAATGCCCAGGTGGATCAAGGTATGGTACAAACCCAAGCCTGAGTATGGCCAGTTCCAATGAACACGGTGATTTTCATGTCAGTAAAATCCTCACTTCTAGCATTAATTGAGGAACAATCTCTCAGCAGAGCAAAAGGTTCAATCTGACCCTTTTCTTGTCTAGCTTGTGCTGGTTTGGTGGATAAATTGGGGACTGCTGCCTGCAGAGCTCTCCTGCCCCTTTTCAGCAGCATGTATTTCAATCCCAGCATTATATAAGCTTTTATTTTCTTAATATATTAGATAGCCCTTAAATGACAAGACAGGCCCTGCAAAATTGCTTTTCCCTGCAGGCCAGGATCAGCCTCACCAGTACCAGTCCTTCCTACCCAGCTCTGCTTCTGTCCCAGCTGCTTTAAAGTCTCATCACTCCTGAGTGGGAAGCCCTAAATATTTCCAGTGACATTTCCTTGGCCTCCAGTGATTTAATATTATTAACCTGGTGTGTTATTAAAGTGACAGGAGGTGTCTCCCCTCTGCAGGTATATTTGCCTGAAAACTCATTTGAATTTTTATTACTTTATTCTGAGGGGCAGCTGGTGAAGCGCAGAAGGGGCAGGGAGGGCACGGGAGGGAAATGCACCTGGTTTTGGGGATGGAGATCTCCTCAGTACATATATTACAGGTTCTGGTATAGCTTATTCCACCAGAGTTTACTTCAGATTTAAGTGTATTTCTTAGCTGGAGCAGTCAAGCTAAAGTATTTGCAAGAAAAATGTCTCTTTCCAGAGTCTGCAGCCCATTTCAACAGCATAACCTGGGGGTAAATGGGCTTTTATGTCCTTTTCAAATCCCACAAATTTTATGCTTTACCCATGTCTCAGTCCAACTCTGCTTAAGTTTCATCTTTCAGTTGTTACTGTAGGAAAAATTTAATGTGCAGAGTGAAAAATCTATAAACTTAGGACAGTGGAGAAATAAAGCCAGATTTTTAGCCAGCATAAATCAGTAGCACTAAAATCATTGGAATGGACCTGTATTAGTTCCCTCTTGCTGCACACACAGTCTACAGGGCTTTGTTTGCACAAATATGAGGGAGAACTGATTTTAACCACTCAAAAAAGAAAAAGTATTTCCACAGTGAGATCCCTATGTAATGAATGTCCATACATTTTCAATAATGTTTTGAAAACTGTCAGTTATAAAGTGTTCTTTTTGGTTCTAGAAGTGAAGAAAAGATGAGAGCCTTTCTAGCCACTCATCCAGAAAAGCCAGGTTATTAGATCTCCATCAGCTACTGACACTGTTAGAACTTAATTTTGTCATGTTTTTTTCCTGCCCTGTCCAATCTGTCATGGATAATTTTTAAGGAAGTTTAAGCAAATTCCAACATCTCCAAATTCTTTGTGAAACAGCCCCTTTGTGTTGTTCTCCAACAGGTATTTGGTTCAGTACTTTGCTCCAAGCCCATCTCTTTGCTTTGTTCATTAAATGATGTCTCTCTGAAAGGTTATTTGAAGATATTTCCTTTGTCTCTGGCTTATCAGCTCCTTTCCATCTGCCTATCTCGGCAGCAGCACATTGGTATTTTAGACAGTTCACTAAAAACTTTGCAAGTTAAGAAACTATATCCAATCCTGCCAGGGCTTCATTCTTAACCAAGGCATTCATGACTTTTCTATCAGGCTATAAAACTGGTTTTGTAACAAAACCCTCCCATTCAGGTTTATTTTTACCTTTTCCCTCTATATAATCTTCAAAATCACTTTAGAAAAATACTGTATCAAAAGCTGATATTAAACTTTCGAGTGCCTGGCAAATGATTCAAAGCAATGGCTCACACTGGGGTAAACCCAGAGATTTCTTTTGTAAAGTTCCACCTACATAATCTCTTAGAGGTAGATTTTTAGAGCTTACTATTTACTTTAGTCTGGAGACATTTTCTTGCTTTTATGGCTTATCTACTTGCTGTCCACCAGTCCTTTTAGATAGGAATGTTGCCGTTTTCCTACCCTTTAATCTTTTTCTCTTGCTCAGAAGTTGCCTTTGCTGTCAGGCACCCCAAGCTCAGGCAAACCACGAGCAGCCCAGCTGGTCTGTAGTGGATGGCTGGAGCAAAGGCTGGGATGCAGCCTGGGAGGGAAGCAAAACTGTGCTGGGAAAGGCACGATGGGCAAGGCTTGCTTCCAACTGAGAGTGAGTTTGGATTAGAGATTGAGAAAAAATCTTTCCCTGTGAGGGAGGTGAGGCCCTGGCACAGGGTGCCCAGAGCAGCTGTGGCTGCCCCTGGATCCCTGGCAGTGCCCAAGGCCAGGCTGGACAGGGCTGGGAGCATCTGGGACAACCTGGAGGTGTCCCTGCACATGGCAGGGATGGGATGAGATGGGCTTGAAGGTCCCTTCCAGCCAAGCCATTCAATGATGCCTGTAGGATCACAGAATGGCAGGGTGGTCTGCTGAAATCCTTCTGCTAACGTGTCACTGGATTGCTCAGATCTCCTTTAACTGAGTGGTTCTGCCTCTCAAAGGATGCCTCTGGGACCTGTGTCATCCTCCCTGTCCGTCCTCTCTCACAGGGACTGAGCTGCTGCTCTCCCAGGCCTCCATGGGAAGCCAGGGCTCCAGCAGCATTACAGACACTTGTTCTCTCTGGCCTGCAGCAAACACTTCTCTATAATTCATGGGATATCCAGGAGTGAAGCAAATGCCATGTGGAGCCCCATGGAGGAGCTGCAGCTGAACATCTGGATGGTTTTACAAGCAAGAACAAGCACAGGTTTTACAAACCTCACACCCCAAATTTCTCTCGCAGAGTTCTGCTTAAAAACAAGTCCTGTCATGGGGTTAGGGAGGGAGCAACACAAGGATGTGTCGTGGGAGCGTGGTGTGATATTTCCCACAGCATTTATGTAGCAGGCATTGCTGATCTCTGGGTCCACATGGGAAAGTTTCACCACCTGTCTTAGTTATAGTGAGCTAAAACATAAAGCTCCCCTACCCTTCCATCTGAAACAAGGTTTTTATCCCCCATGAAAAGCCATCATTGTGTCTCTGTCTCCTGCACCAGTTTCTCCTGACTTAAGCACAAACTTCCATGTCACTTCAGGGTGTTATCATTTATTGTTTCTGACTCAAGACTTCTCAGTCCTCATCACCTCATAGGATGACTTGGCCCACAGGCCTTCAGAAAAGAGACAGAAGAGGGAGTGTTTAAAATTTATTCTTTTGCTTTGTTTGTGTTTAAGGAGAGGTTACAAAGTGCTTTGTGGTCTGACATTTTTCCCAATTTGATTTAAACTCCTTTTCTAGTGAAAACCCTGACATTAAAACAGATCCATTTCTATCAGAGTAAGTAACTTCCATGAGGTGTTTACATCTTTAAAAATATTCTACATTTAAATGAATGCCTTGTGATGCACTAAAAAAAAAAAGGCTTTAGCGGGAAATTCTCATTTATTTTTAATGCCGAGTCCCTAAAAAGCCAGACTTTGAAAGGAACAAAGACTGAGTGGAAGTAAAATGATATGTGTTCTTTCTGAATCGCTCTGATGCAAACATCAAGCAATCCCACAGCCAGTTCCGAACAGACCTGTGCTATTCCATGCCACGTGCTCTCCAGGAAGCAGTTTAGCTTGCTTTATATTTTCTTCTATTTCCTGGGCTGTGAGCGTGGGTGGCCATGAACCTGACCTGGTGGTCCACATGCCCTGCTGAAAGCCCCTTTTTTATCCTCTGTGATTTTCCTCAGACCAGCAGCTCAGTGAGAGGGAACCACCCTTGGGGACTGGGATAGATCCCATGAAGACGCCCCAGACCTGGGAGCCCTCACACCCCTGGGGGAGGGATCATTTTCCTCCTGGGTATCCCTGAGTTACCCTCTGGGTGAAGAGCTGTGACCTTCTGGGTGCCCTGGGTAGAGAGGCCTCCCCTGTGTGGGTGGGTGCAGCTTTGGGACACGGTTCTTGTTCCTGTAATAACACCATCCCCAAGCTGTTCACCAGCCCCGTAACTCTTCCCAGAGTGGCGCAGTCACCGTCCCTGGGTGTGTTTAAACAAGGCTGGATGTGGCACTGGGTGCCAGGGTTTAGGTGAGTGGTTGGGGCTGGGTTGGTCTTGATGATCTTGATCCAACCCAGTGATTCTGTGATTCTGTGAACTCCCTGGCACTGGCTGTCACCGTGGCCACCCCACCATTCACTGGCCATTGGTTTGGTTGTGAATTAGTTTATTTGTTTATTTGAAGTTCTTTCCATGTATCTCAGTGACAAGGAGCGTCTGCAGAGCAATCCTTTCCCTGCCATGCAGAGGGAATTATTTCTCGCCCCACTCTTGCTCAGATGCACAAATAACCTGCACACAGTTCAGGCACAGGGACTGGGCATCCCCTTGCTGCTGCTCTTCCTTCCACAGGCACTCAGCAAATGCAGGATTTCCATCTCCTTGTGGCCCTCCCACACCTTATTCCCAGCCCCAAGCACAGAGAAGCTGTTCCCACTCTCACCACTCCATCCTGGACACATTTTGCCTGCTAACCCTTTATCCAGCAAGGGTGTTCACACACCCAGGTGCTGATTGCCTCCACCAGCCCAGAAAAGCTCCCCTATCCCAATATCTCCCAGGTGCAGCCTCCCCAGGCACATCAGTGCCACTGGCTGCTTCAAACACAGCACCTGCAACCCCTCAGCCACACTCTCCTGCCTCTCCTGCTTCACTCCTTCAGCCTCCCAGCCATCCCTGTGGCCCATTAAAGGGATTTTGGTGTCCAAGTGATGCTGTACTCCCTTTCTCACCCCACTGCTGTTACATAAGGCTGGGTGCTGGGTGCATGAGCCATCCCTGAGCACATAATGGATGCTGTGTTTGCCTACGCTTACTGTACTTCCAGTCTCTACATCAGTGCTTTGTAAAGCCCTTTGGGACACTGGGAATGTGAAAGACTATAAAAAACCCAAAGCCTATTCTATTCTAGAACAGTGCTTTTAAGTCCTTTTATCACAGAATGAGGCAAGGGTTGAATTTAGCCCAGAAATAGCAATTTAAAGTTTTCATGAAAGACTAGAACAGTGTATGTTTGGTATATTTTAACATAATCTGAGAACACTAAGTGCACTAAAACCATTCCACTTATTTGTGGGTGGGGATCTGGAAAGGATGGGGGAAAATATACATACTTGTTTTTTCTTTGGGAGTGCGTTTATTACAGAACCTGACAGAGATCTACCAGGAGGACAAAAGGGAGGGGTAGAAAAACACCCTCAGAAAGGTCTCTGATTGTGTGGATTCTAGAAGATAGTGGCCTGCTTCTGCTCTTGAGTGTGGAGAATTATTTGGGATGTGATCAGGAAGAACATAAGGGAGCAGGCTTTGAGTTATACTATAGTTATAAGGTTCTGAGTTAAACACAGTCATGAGTAGGATGTGGCTGCCAGCAGGTGCCAGGGGTTTAACCAGGGCATGGGGATCTAAGGGCAGGCAGTAGGAGATGGCACTGGAAAAATGAGAGCAGAATTCAGAATTCAGGCAGTTGCCTCCAGCAGCACATGCGACATTGCAGTGGGATCCAGGAAAAAGAAGAAAAGGGGATCTGGAGTGTCAGGATTTTGTGTCCAAGCCCATTTCATATCTCCTCACTGGTTATCCCAGGTCAGCTCTGAACGTGGACGCCAGAACAGCCCCCACCATGGATGGATATTTTATTACATGGACCTGTCAGACAAATCCAACACAGCCTGGAAGTACCTAGAAGTACCCTCTCGTGCCACTTCCTCAAACCTTGCTGCATGGACACATTTTGGCAAGAGTGAGTGTATACTGATATTAATTTGGAGGTCTTTGCTAGAGGTATTTCATAGTATCCACTGCAAATAGGTGTGTACATAGAAATTTCCCAAGGAGAAAATGCTTGTGGTAAAGCCCCATTAATTAGGTCTTGCTGAACTCACCAAGTTTAGTCTGTTTTTAATCTGTTTAGTCGCTTTTCTATCAGTGTAGCTCTAACTTTTAGAATCAAAACATTTTATGATACTGAGTCAGAGAGGCTTTGCTGAAGCCAAGCCCATCAATGTGATTATCAGTTCAACTTGGAATCTCCCCAAATAATTAAATCAGGCTTATTTGATAAAACCTATTTTCCATAAAATCATGTTGACAGTCATTAATTCTATTCCTATCCCTTAATTCTTTATTAATTGGTTCCTCTATTAGCTCTTCCATTATTTTCACTGTATTTATGTCAGGATAAATTAGCAATCCAAAGTAACTTGTAATCCCATACAGTGAGTTTTATTTTTAATGTCACATTGTTATCACACCATCCTGTTACCTGTAACTCTCATATTATTTATGACTTTTACTTGTATTTATGTGTTAGATATCTTCCAAACTGTCTCTTGATTTTGATTTAAAGTACCCAGACCGGTTTATAATAGTTGTTGTTCATCTACTGGTGAACTTAAATGATCTCTTCACCTTCCTTGCCATCAGCAGTTTTCAGTTCAAAGGTTGTCTCCCAGCAAGATCAATTTCTCAGCTGGTTGTTTGCCAAAGTCTTTCAGCTGATTTATCCTCTCTCTGTGGAAATCTCCATGCCAGGTAAGCCTGGTCTTCTCTTCCTTCTCTTCCTTTTTTCATTCTGCACTTCCTTAAAAGACCTTCTTTTCCAGTTAGTGCACCTTTTTTTTTTTTTTTTTTTTTTTTTTTTAGAACATCTCTTTATCAGCCTTGGTCCTCAGCCCCTGGCCAGGGGAGCTGTGACCATCCACAGCCCTGTTTTACATTCCTGGAGAGCTGGCTGGGGTAGGGAGGAGCAACAGCTCATGGATTTCCAGGACTGAATTTAGCACTTGTGGATTCTTCCCTCTGGAAGAGGTCCTACTCCTGCAGCCAGAGGGGATGCTCAAACACAGAGCTGCTTGAGAGCAAATTCTATCTTTTTGATAGAATTTTGATGCCTCTTATCTTCCAGATCTCAACTGTGATAGACACAACTCACTTCCTCCTCACACTCTGTGCACATCAGCTGCCTTGATTTATTTCTAAACCTAGACACAAAAACACTCTGAAACCTGCTCAGGTCCTCTTGCTTTTCCAAAAATCATCTGGGTTTTTTTCCTGCTAGAGATGTTATTTGTGTCTCAGAGATAAAAGAGTAGAGGTAATAGTGCTGCCCTCCTACAGCAAACAACCTATTGGGAAATTCTGGGATTCCAGAGGACTACACCAGCTTGTAAATCCTGTGAGGAGTAGCTGGGGAAGCTGGAGTTCTTTAGCCTGGAGAAAAGGAGGATCAGGGGAGACCTTCCCACTCTCTACAACTCCCTGACTGGAGGGTGGAGTCTCAAGGATTGGTCTCTTCTTCCTGAGGACAAGTGACAGGACATTGAGGACATTGTCTCAAGCTGTGCCAGGGGAGGGTCAGGTTGGACATTAGGAGGAATTTCCTCAATCAAAAGGTGTTCAGGCATTGAGAACCAATTTTCAACCTCCCAAACCAGGGAGGTTTGGAGTTGCCACCCCTGGAGGTGTCCAAGGAAGGCCCGGATGTGGCACTCAGTGCTCTGGGCTGGTGACAAGGTGGGGATTGCTCAGTGGTTGGACTCGATGGTTTTGGGGCAATCAAAACTTGGTGTTTCTGTGGTTCATACTTCAAATTACAGATCAACCTAAAGCTCACTTCAGGCATCCTCTAAACCTTTCCTCAGAGCTATCTCTTTATGCTGTAGTTTACAAACTGACATTGAATAAAATTCCCTTTTTTCCATTGTTATTAACAGTTTGTCATCTCTGCTTTACCATCCCTGGCTGATGTATATTGGAACAGGTTGATACTTTTGTTAGGGTTTGCTTTATCCGTTACCTACTTTAAAAACCATCTTTATTTTCTTTGGCTTTGCCAAAGATAGATTTTCCCCTGGTATATTTTGTCTATATCAAAACATGTTATGTTTAAAAGGGCCAATAGGCAGTTAATTTCAGATGTGGATTCCTGCTTTCATATAGCAATAATCATCATCATCATAAAAATATGGGGAAATAGCACTTATGTATTTTTATTTCCCTTGTCACTGCAGGTCTCTGTACAATATTGTTCAATACTATTATCTTGGTTAATTTTTAATATCACAAGCACTGTAGTTTCTACTGTTTCTCCACAGTGATATGTCCAGAATTGAGCAATATTCTTTTTCCATTTTTTTCCCCTAATCATGACCTTACATTTTACTCCAGTGAAGTTTTGCCAATCTACACAGTTGTAATTGAGGGCAAAACTTGGCCCTTTGACATCAATGGAATTATAGTAGAGATGAATCTATTCCACTTAGAGCATAAAATCTTTCCTTGTAAATCAATCCCTCCAGTCCCTAAATCATCTCTGAAGATGTTCTTTGAGTTCCCTCCAAGTTGTCAATACATTGTTGATGCTGAGATACTCAGAACTGACTGAATGTTTGTCTCATTGAGCCCAGAGGGAGAAAAAAAATGACCTCACTTGACAAGAATTTATATATATCCTAAATAACCCTGTTCTCCTGTTATTTGCTGCCATATTAACCTGATGTACTAATGTGTGATTTATTCTTATCCTCTCTGAATAATTCACTTCCTGAATAGCTGCAATTCAGGTGGTTTGTATTGGTTCATGTTGTTGTGCAGCTCAGATGTTGCTGCCTCTCCTGATTCCAGGCTGACCAGCTGCTTTACTATTTTTGCACTTGGGTTTTTTGCTGATTTTTTCACCTTAGACAAATAACCTTCCCTTTTTGGCTTCCCCTCCAAAATGAAGCTAATAGTGTGGCTAGGCTGCACTTTCCAATTATGGCTTAGAATGTTTGCATTTTTAAAAGATGTTTGGGCCTCCCCTTGGGAAGTATTATGACTCTAGTTACTTCCCAGGGCTCGCAGAGCCAATCCAAAGTTTATTTAAGTATATAATGACAATTTAATTGATCAGGTCTTTCAGTGCCTTTGTCACCATGTTCCTCTCCCCTTGTGGGCACATGAGACATTGGCTGGGACAGAGTCAATTTTCTTAGTAGCTGGGCCAGTGCTGCATTTTGGATACAATATGAGCAGAATATTGATAACAAACTGATGGCTTGGTTGTTGCTGCTTCCCTAAATCCAGGACTTTTCAGCATTTCGTGCCCTGCCAATGAGGAGGTGCACAAGAAGTTGGGAGGGAGAATGGCCAGGACAGCTGACACAAACTATCCAAAGGGACATTCCACACCCAGAGCTTCTTGTCCAGTAGAGAAACTGAGGGAATTTGGCTGGAAGGGGCTGACACTGCTCAGGGATGGCATTGGGCAGGGGGGTGGTGAACAGTTGTTTTGGGCAGTACATGTTTTTCTTGAGTTTTAATCCTCTCCTTCTCTTGTTCATTATTATTATTAGTAGTAGTACTTTTATAATATTTTTCTTTGTTTCAGGTATTAAACTGTTCTTATCTTAACCCATGAGTTATTATTTTTTCCCAAATCTCCCAATGCCACTCTGGTAGCAGGGGATGGAGTGAGCAGCTCTGTGGTTCTTTGTTGCCAGCTGGGGTTAAATCAGGACAAAGGCCAAATCCTTGTGGTGTAAATCAGCACCCATCTTTTAACACTGGCTGAGGAACTCCCTGGCTCAATGGCTCACTAGCTACAAACCTTGTTTAAAGGATGAGATTATTTATTTTCATTTTTTTTCTATTATTTTAATATTTCCATGAATTTTCCATGTTTTCCATCCTACTTGAGAGCCTCGCTTGGATAAGCCCAGCCCCAGACTGTCTCTCCTTGGCTGGCTAAGTCAGACAGTTTTATTTCTGCTGCTCGTGGTCTTTTTTTAAGCTGAGTGCCAGAAAGCACTGAGGTGAGCAGGGTGAATGGGCTGGGAAGAGGGAGTGGTGAAACAGAGGAAAATTCTGGGACTTCTCTTTGAAAGAGCAGTGATGAAGGTTAAGCTGGAGCCAGCTGGCCCTGCTGGCTGGCACTGCTGATAGACAGAACCTTTATCAAGTGTCAGCAAAGACATGTGACATTTATCACCGTGGAAAGCCAGATGCTGCTGCACTGACAGAGTTATTCAGCACACGCCATCTCCCCTCACCGAGTTCCCTTAATGACACCATTTCTCCCTGAGACTGGGACAGCTCTTCCTCCTCCTCCTCCTCATCTCTGCTTCTCCTTCAGCTTCTTTTTGATACCTTTCCCTCTATACATTTTCTTTCCTTTTTTTTTTCCTCCTTTTTTCTTTGCCATTCCCTGTCATTCCATCCATTTTCTTTTCATGCCTGATTTTTCTGCTCCTTCCCAGCACTTCACCCCTTTCCTCTGCCTTTCCTCCCTTTTTTCCTCTGCCCAAGCAGCCCAGGAGAGCCCCACCAAACCCCACATCCTCAGGCCGGCCATGCTGCAACTGTAAAATAACTTCCAGCCTTGGCTTACAAAATATTCCAGATCACTTCAGGTCACAGGGCAGTTACCTGTCAGCTGCTGCTGGTGAAATTCCTGCTAAAAGGCTGGAATTTCTTCACCAGCAGAGCTAAACCCTTTTCCAGGTGCATTAGGGCTGGGAGCGGAGCGTGTGGACGCAGCGCTGGCTGCCCCGAGCTGCTCAATGGGAACAAAAGAGATGTGAGGCCCTGCAATTAAGTGATTATGCAAATCTGAACAGGGATTTCGTTTTAAAGCATTTTCCAGCATGAACATGATGTGATTTCAGGAGACATGTGAGCCATCCCCACAGCCAAGGAGCAGGGCTGGCCTGCCCCTATGGAATGCACACCTGGGAATAAGTGAGCCAGTCACTGGATGTCACCATTGAGCTGCAGAAATGTGGCTTCAAGTTCATTATTCATCTGCTTTTAAAAGTACTGAGTTTTTAAGGGAAGCCTCTGTTGCTGGCAGCCCTTGGGTGAGTCAGCACCTTGCTGGGGACTGGACTTTTTGCTGGGACTCGGCACTGGTGTCTTATCCCTGAGTGGTGGAGTCAAAAATCTCATCCTGGAAGGGAACAGAGGGACCAGGGACCACTCTGAAATTTGTGAGCTGCGTTTGGAGGTGGTTGGGTGAATGTCCTGAGAACACAATGACTCAGAGCCCCGCAAAACTGTTCCCATCTCTGCAGCATTTACACAATGGAAGTGGAGGCTCCACTAATGGAATTCGAATTTTGGTGAGACCCCACCCCCAGAGCTGCATCCAGCTCTGGGGTCCCCAGCACAGGAAGGACATGGAGCTGTTGGAGCAGGTCCAGAGGAGGTCACCAAGTTGATCAGAGGGATGGAACAGCTCTGTTGTGAGTAAAGGCTGGGAGAGTTGGGAGTGTTCAGCCTGGAGAAGAGAAGGCTCCAGGGTGACATAATTGTGACCCTCTGGTTCTTGAAGAGACTACAAGAAGGATGGAGAGAGGCTCTTTACAAGGGCCTGGAGTGACAGGACAAGGGGGAATGGCTTCAAACTGACAGAGAGAAGGTCTACATTAGAGATTTAGAAGAAATCCTTCCCTGTGACTGTGGGCAGGCCCTGGCACAAGGTGCCCAGAGCAGCTGTGGCTGCCCCTGGATCCCTGGCAGTGCCCAAGGCCAGGTTGGACAGGGCTTGGAGCACGCTGGGATAGTGGAAAGTGTCCCAGCCATGGCAGGAGGGTTGGATGTGGATGATTTTTAAGGTTCTTTCCAACTCAATCTCTTCTGGGATTCTAAGACATTAGTATTGCACAAAGTCCGTTGAGCTTCACAAAAGAGCTGAGACCAGAACTACCCAATTGGACACTCAGCACCAGAAGGATTTGGTGACCTAATGCATAACTACTGTCCTGAGAATGAGAGCTCCAAACAGAAGGAAAACAGAATAATTTTCACTTAACTGGAAATGTTCAGTTGTTTTGGGTCTCTTAGGCTGTTATGTAGGAAATTATCTCTGATGATCCAATTAGTAGAATGGAATAGGGATCTGCATGGGACTGAGAATGTACTCAGAGCATAGATTAAAAGAAAATTGTGTATATCTATTAAAGAAAAATAGTTGGGGGAGGTGAAAAAAATGCAAAGAAAAGAGAGATCCTTTCTCAGATTCTCTCCCAAGAAATCATAGAATCTCCGGAGTTGGAGGGGAGCCAAAAGGATCACTGAGTCCAGCTGCTGGTCCTGCTCAGGTCACCCCAACACTCCCACCATGAAAGACCATCTGAGGACTGATTAGATAATTCCCAAAAAAACCAAAAAATAGCAAGACTTTATTGCTGAAGCCACTTGACAAGTGTTTGGTGAGCCTTAGGATAAATAATTCACTTGCTACACACAAGTCTGGACGCACACTTAGGTCGAACATTCTGGATGTGAAATTGCTGGGGGACTTTGTTAGACATCTGTGATTTTTGTGGGGTATTGGTCATTCAGCGTGAGCACGAGGCTGTGCTGCTTGGAGAAAATCCATTCCAGTGGAGGAGAAGGCAGTGAGAGGAGGGGCTGAGCAGAGCAGGGGGCAGGAGAGCAGAGCACTCATAGCAAAGAGGAGGAGGAGGAAGAGAAGGGACAGGGAGCACCAATTTAGCACAAAATCAAGATGTTGAGAACCCGATTAATTGAGGTACCAGGAGAGTTGGAGGAATAGAAAATCTTTAATTGCCTGTACACCAATGTGAAGATTCTGGCTAGGAAAGGAGGAATAGGAATTTCTCACATAAGAGCACAAATTCGACCTACTTTGGTGCTACTGAAGCCTGATGGGAAGATTTGCATGAGTGGAATGTTAAAAACACTGGTTACGATGTCTTCAGCAAACAAAACCAGGCAAAAAAAAGTAGGAGGACAATATTCTTATGTCAAAAATGGCACTTCATGTTTCTGAGTCTCTGAGATCTCGGCAGTAAGTGATCTGAATTGATATTCTCACAAATAAAAACCAAATCAGGTCCTTCCTGCTACCCACTGCAGACCAGAGAGAAACTTGATTTCTTGTCTGGCTTTTTACACACCTCTCTGTTACACAAAGGAACAAAAAGACTTTCATCTGCATGGCCTATGAAGGAGACCTCACGCTGCTAGAATTAAAATATGCTGGATATTTTTTTTTCAAAAACAAAGATGAAAATTTCCCAAAATGTTGGATAAAAGTGTTTTATCCGACAGGAGGATAGTGCTAGACCTCATCATCTTGACAGATGAAGAGAATTCAGTCCCAGAATTTGAAGTCAGAGAGCTGTTTGGATGCAAGTGGCACAGGCTTTAACTATTGCCATATGCAAATGGAATAACATCCAAACCACACAGATACACTCATACCCAGAGCTGATCTCACTAAGATGAAAGCTATTATGAACCCAGTGATTTGGGTAAAAGGAAAAAAAGTAAATACTTGGGAACTCTCTGACAGTGTTTTCTGTGCTTCAAAAATACCATTAGCATCAGCAAGGGAAAAAGAATTTTTAAAAAACAAATCCAACAAAAGACATACTTGAAGAAGGGCTGGCCTGATGTTTAGAGGACAATTGAGAATGTAAAAAGTGACTTAGAAAACAAGTGCAGGTACCAGATTGAAGCCTCTGTGTTGAGGTTTGCTCAGGGTGTGAGTGCAGAAAGTGCAGCCCCCTCTCAGAAAGCAGCAGTTCTGCACAGTTTGTGAGAGCCCAGTTTCAGTATCTTCAGACCAGTGACTAAAGTGTGTCTGGATGAGCCCTCAGTCATTTAGCTGCTCACTGACATTGAAATTCAACTTTGCATCCCCTGCCAGCCCAAGAGCAATGCACCATCTGGTGCCCACATCCGCTCTGCTGAAGGGACACCAATAATTCATAGCTCAGGAGTGAACTTGGGAATGAATGAGGAGGGAAAGGCCAGCAAACACAAACAGGTCCTGAAACACTGAAGGAATTTGTAAGAAGCGGGAGTGGGCTTTAGACAGAAACCTTTTTTTGTTCTCAGAAATGACCTTTCTGTAGCTTCTGATTTCCTCCAGCCTGGATCCACACTGACACCATTTCAGTGGGGGTTTAAGAGCCTGAGCACATCGAATGTCTGGGCCCAAATCTCTCTGTGCCTCTTCTTTCCCATAGGATTGGCAAGGGTTCAGTGGAGACTGTGTAGTTGAGACTAGAAATAGCATATAATGGTATTTTTCTGCCTGTGCTTTAAAACACCCTAGGCTTTAATTAGGATAGCAGCTGTGCTAGAAATGTTAGCTAGACTTCGTGATAGGGGAAATTAGAGGGAGACTTTTGTTTCTTACAATCCCTGTCTTTTTTTTATTTTTTTTTTTTTTTTTTTTTTTTTTTTTTATGGGTTGATCTGAAATACAGTTCTCAGAGTTCTTGTGTACACTAACATGTCTTTAAAAAGGATCTGCCATCCATCTTCTCTGTGCCAGGTTGATGGATTGGGAACCTCTGAGCAATATCTCTTGACTGAATGAGCCATCTTTGCACCTCCATAGGGAAAAGAGACATCACTGGGTGAAGCACAATGGATTGATACTTTCTTTTTTTTTTTTTGCCAGCAGCAGAATTGAGATGTTTTCCAGAACTTCCAGATATTGCATAGTTACAGAATGTGGATGATACTCAGTGAAGAAATGGACAATTTAAAAAAAAAAAAAAAAAAGACTATATCCTCTGCTGAAACCATCTCTAGATATGCTAGAGATATTCGTCTTGCTCTTGTTATGAGCAAGATGAATCTTTGCCTTCAGTGTGCATGCCTTTAGTTTCAGATCTGTCCCATTCCAAGCTGTGGGTGAGGAATGGCATCACTGGGTCCTGCTGAAGCTCATGAAATGAAAGCCCCTCTCCCAAGCACTGTTTAAATGTTCTGCCTGAGTTGTGCAACCAGAACTTTCACAGTGGTAACTTGGCCTGAGCCCAAATTTGAATGTGGATTATTCAGCTCTGCTGCTCCTATCTGCAGGTCCATGCTCCAGCAGTCACAAGGGCTCTCTAAAATAAGGACACAGATGCCTAAAACTCTCTTTCAAACTCTAAGATGCAGAACTGAGAGTCTGTGTTTGCAAAACTGGTTCCTGCTTAGGGGGATATTTGTAACACTGAAGTTTAGACAACTTGTCTTTGAGGTGTTCCTTGAGAGTTCAGAAAAAGAGGGGTTTGTGCAAGGGGAGCTTCAAATCTGCTCTGGAAAGATCTCCTGGGAAAGGATTTTATTTTTTCACTGACCACGTGTAAAGGCTGAGCAACCAAGTAAACCACTCCAGGTTAGAGAGAGAAAGGAAGGGGTATGGATGTCCCTGCTACTGAAAAGTGTCCAAAAGGCACTGCATTATCAAAGTACCTCTCACCACGTGGAGCTGAACATCCACCAGGTCACGGCTGACCAGCACAGCCCTCCAGTGCTCCCTCAGCCCCAGGCAGCCTCTGTCACTGTGTCACTGTGGGCTGTGTCACAGCCCCTGGCACTCTCAGGGACCCCTTTGGTCAGGAGCCTTTCCAGAGCAGCATCTGGCCCACCTGGAATGGCAGGTTTTGTTGGGACATCCCAAGAGTTAAATCTCGATGCTGTTTTCCCTTGGTGGGAATGAGAGAAACAAAACAACATAGAAATTAAAATAACAATAAAAAAAAATAGAGCTAGGGAGGGAGAGGAAAAAAAAAAAAAAGCCTAAAACAAAACCCTGGAAAGAGAGAAACAAATATGGTTTAATAACTGGGACGCAATCTACAGTTTGTGAAATTAAAGCCTTGCTTTCTGCTGGCTGGCTGCCAAAGTTAGGCACAAACAAATCCAGGGAAAAGCAGGTTAATGAGAGACATCCCAAAAAAAAATAGCAAAAAAAGGGAAAGCAACAAACTCACAGAGCTCCTACTGATGAGATAAATAAGATTTGAACTGACATTATCTGTTCCACTTGCTGTGCATATTTTATTTGCTGCAGCCAGTCTTTAAGTCTCCTAGACACAGTTTTCAGCCTCATCCTCTCAGCAGCCATCACTGCATCCATCTTATCCATCCTTCAACTTGTCCAGCCCTGATTACAGTGGGATTTGGTTGCATCCTGAGCCTGTTGCTAGGACAGAGGCAGCTGCATTGGGAAACCATTTGCTGCATGCTGCATCTGTCAGGAGGCTGCAGAGCCATAAGATTTCTTGATATGATAGACCAGGTGTCAAAAGCAATAAATAAAAATAATAGTGAGAATCCCTGATGAGAAAGGAGCTCAGCTTTTCAGAAGCATCAGCCTATAGCTGTCTTTGCTGAAGGTATTTTTAACTTATTTTGATTGTTTTCCAATCTCCATCTGATGTTCCAGCTCAGTTCTTCTGCAATTATTTCTCCCCCTGGTGAAGACTTGTTTGAACTTTCAAGAATAATGGGATGGTGTTAGGGACCAAATCACAAAATCTGTAATTTCCACCAGCTTTTCTGAAACTGCAGGTTTGAGTCCCATGACCTGACTTAGAAGTTAAATTCAGGTTACACTGAGGTTACAGCAAAGCTGCTGCAAAAATCCTTCTCCTCTGGAGCTGTTGACTTCCAAAAGGATGGAGAAGGAAACAAAAATCCAAAGAAATTCTTCTACCTCATGCACACACCCACGTGCCTGAGTGAAAAGAGCAGTCAGGGGCCTTTGGTAATGAGACAAAGCCAATTAGGAGGAAACATAGAAGCTGATATAAAAGTATTTAACAATGCTTTTTCCTCCCCTTTTGGAGGACTGCAAGAACCATCTTCCTCACAAAACCACACTGGACAGGTTTTTTTCTCTTTCCCAGTTCTACAGGAATCTGTCTGGGGAAAGATCTATGACCCCACCCAGAATAAAATGCCAAAGTCTCTAAAAACCTACTCTGATTTCACAGACAGAACCTCAGTATTTTGGTTTCCACGTTCACAAGTCCCATCCTCTGTTTCCTAATGAATTGCACCTACCAGCTTTTTCCATATGTCCACTGGGCTGGTGGCCAAAGACATGGAATAAAATGTACATTCAGCAGGGTTTGAGCTCATGCTTTGAGCATGAGTGTTCCAGAAAACAACCTGGAGCTTTCCTTTTTCAGCTCCACATGTTCTGCAGTATTTATCTGTTGGTCAAATTTTATTCCAGAAGCACAAACATTCTTGATTTGGGCTTGAATATGGACACAGCTTCAGCAATGCATTCATTTCCTCTGTGTAAAAGCTACTAAGGGCCTGATAAATTAAAGTCTTGCCCAGAATTTTCTTAAAAAAGGGATTTTTCTCCATGATTCAGGACTGTATTTCCTTCCCCTTTCCAAGCTTTGGACATTCGAGGCTGTCAGAGGTATCCAGTCTCTGTCCATATAAAGTCTGGTCTCCTTTTATATGTATGCAATGCACAGAAAAATTCCAAAAGGACAGTTTATCCCACCCATTTTAATAACTATTTAGTCAGGCATGACTGAATTTGGGTTGGTAGGTCAGACAGAATGCCTGACCTTTTGTCTGCTAAATTTAGGGGAAGTAAGTCTTATTTTCTTAGAAAAATCCCTTTGAGAACTCTTTGTATTACAGAAAATCCAGCTCCAGCTCTCAACCAGAACAGTGGAGCATCCCAGCCTTACACAATCAGAAGTTCCAGATCTACCAATTCATTCATTTCACAATCCTCTCCTTGGATGTAACCCCACAAAGTTTGTCCATTTTCTGTGCTAATGCATCACAAAAATCCCATGTGCAAAAATAAATAGAAGCTTTTTTTTTTTTTTCCCCCTTTCCTTTTCTTCCAGTTGCATGCACTGGGGACAAAAAAGTTTCTCCACACAATGTAATTCCATGTGAGTTCCAGCAGACACACAGGGAAATATGGCACTGAAAAGCTGCAGAGGGTTTTGAACATCTTCCTGCTGACAGGACAGATAGATGGCCACTGAGGTGCTATTAATTAGCAGAAGGAAGAGGCATGGATTGCAAATTCCTTGGGACCACAATCTCTTTTTCTTTGATGTCTTTCAGGCCTCAGTCTAGGCTTGGAGCCCTGTGCAGCTCTCACCACACCAAGAACATCAGCATGCCTTCGGATGTTGCCAAAGCCTAAATGATGTGTGGAGACAAATGCCTTTGATGAGTACAAGACAGTGCACACCCTCTCAATCACAGTGTGAAACCCCACCAGCAAAGCCAACAAATGCAAGGGCAAAGAAAAAACAGATGAGGAAAATCAGGAAAAGGAGGAGAATCAGACACCAGCTGTGTGCGATCCTCCCCAGCGTGAGGAAGTCATTGCAAGTCTCCACATGTCCCATTGCAGGGAGAGTGCTGAGAGGAGATGGAGGAAGTGTGATGTGAGAGGAAGCAAACACAGTGCTGGGTGATAAGCAACAACCTGTGCTCAGGAAAAAAAAAAATCATTAAAAGGATGACATTAAGTTATTTAATTTTAGGGGGAAAAGGATGTCTTTTACAGGAGGAAAAAAATGTATATGCTGAGCTCTGGACTATGATGTTTTCTGCTCTGTGCACTTTGGTTCCCTTCAACCACAAGCCACAAAGATGCAGTGATTAGCTGAGAACTCCAGTACGTAGATTTGTACATAATTCATATTTTGACTTCTCTAAGTTTGCATAATAAATAGTTTAAACACTGCAGAAAATGTCTGAGAGAGGAAATTAGGATTCTGAATGAAAAAGTTAATTATACCTCGAAGGATATTTTTTTTCAGATACATACAGGCTAGGAAAAAAAAGCCTAGAAGTGGATAATTTAGGAGATGGAAATGCAGAAAATTATGGGAGTGGTAGCAACAGGAGAGTTATCGCCTTAAATAGGATAATTAGACTAATTTAATTTTTTAAACTGTGGCATTGCATTATAGACAAACAATTCAATAAATAGCAGCCTGAACACTGTTGCTGCAGCTCCTGATGCTTCTCGGGGCTGTGGAGAATTTGGCTTTTCATTTTCACCAGAGTTGTCTGCAGTAAGAATACTGAATTATCATAATGGGTTGCTTCCTATAGTAAGTCATAAAGGGCAGGGACAGGAAATTGTGGAGGAGTGGAAAGGAATATTGACATCATTAAATCAATCACTGCTGATTGGACCCAGGCACTGATGAAGCAGTGATTGGATCTGAAGCTGGAAGACACTGGGGACCAGCTCTTTAAAGATATTTAAGGACTTAACTTTTGCTGATTAAAATAGGAGTTAGTCACCTAAATAGAGGTTAGATGGCTGATATCATGAGGAACCCGAAATATCTTAGGCCTGAATATTGATCCTGAAGGAAAGCATGTTCCTTCTAGTTCTCAGCAGTGATTACAGCAAATTGTGCTTTAGGAGCACCTACAGCCCTTGTGAGTGAGAGGAGGAGAAAGAGAACAAAGAAAATATCAGACATGTGAAGTAAGGCAGACATTAGCCCAAGAGAAGAAGATAAGAGTTCTTGTCCCAGAAGTTTCTTTCACTCATTTTCTAGTCCATACAGTGGAAATCCTCTTGTCAGTGGAAATCCTCGGTACACCCCTTTCCTTCCAGCCCTGGCACACGAGCTGGGACAGCAATGCTGGGAGTCTCTCTGATGTCTGATAACACCTCAGGGCACGTCTGAGGTGCCTTTCAGCTCGGGCTGCCTCAGCTGTCACCCACACACTGCTCTGCGGGGAGATAAACTCCTGCATCCTCCCGTTTGCCTCCCCTCTGCTGTTGGAAGTCACACTTCAGGCTTGCATTGATTCTCCAACATATTGAGGAGACGAGGGGCAGGGATGCAGCAGAGCAAGCTGCCTTCAATTACACAGCCATGAAGTGACACCTGCCAGGCCTCTCACACAGCATCTGATCACCAATTAAAGGCATGATTTATGGTGCAAGGAGAGGATGCCCTTCCTGTCTCACAGGCTGTTTGGGGAAGACACCAATTCACAGGCAGCAAGGAGAACCTGGGTTCTCTTGGCAAACTCATCTTTGGCTGCAGACTTCACTCATCAGCTCATTAGTGCTAAATGTGGGGTAAGGAAGCTTCAAAATGTTTTACTTGAATGTTATTTGCCTTCCAGGCAAAAGAGGTGGGGATCAACCTGTGCTGAAGGGATGGGGAAGGACCTTTCTGCCAGGAGAGGTGCTTCAAGGTGGCCCTGGATTTGCAGTGCAGAGGATCAAAGGGTGTTCCCTGCGCTCCCAAACCTGCAGTGTGAGGGGAACGAACCCCCCTGACTCCAGCAGGGTACTTATAATTCTCCTCTTTTATTTTTACTATTATTTTTCTGTGCATATTAATTGTGGTATAATAGCAAAAACTATAAGAGACTCCAGATTAGGCAGCCAGATGACTGTGAGGTGTTTTTTGCAAAGTTTTTTTTAACCTGATGTAATTTATGTGATTCCTAAGAAACTTAACATAAAGGAATGGCAGCCTACAGCACATACAGCAACAGATCCAGATGGATGAAAACATGGAAGAGTTGAGTTATGCACCTGCCAGACTTGAAGAAACTAATTATGCAAGTCCTAATTTTTATGGCATATCAAATTAAAATTGGTTCCTGGATGTCTGATAGGGAATAACAGTTGGTGGGAATTGTATGAGGACTAGAGAAGGACAAACATAGTTCCTACATTTGGAAAGGGGAGAGGCGGCCTCAGGGAACTATAGACCAGTCATTTTAACCTAGAAAAATAATAGATTAAATTATTAATTAATTTATAAGCACCTGGAGGATAATAAAAATAAGAGGTAGAGTCAACATGGACTTGCAAAGAACGATTTCTGATATATTAATCTAATTTTCTTCTTTATAAAAGCCACCTGGCATAATGGTTTAGGAGGATGCAGCAGCTGTGATGTATCTTGATTTTAATATCATCCCACTGCATTTCTTAGAAGCAAACAAGGAAAATATGATCTAGTGGAAGTCCTGAATCAGGATGGGTCTTCAATTGGCTGAGGAGTCACACATGAATAGCTCTCCTCTAAACTGGAAGGACATTAGGATTGGAGTCCCACACTACTTCAATATTTTCATTATCCATGTGGATGATGTACTGAGGTGCACATCTATAAAATTTGCAAGTGACACTTTGCTGGAAGGGACTTCGAGCAGTTTGGGAGACAGGATTGGAATTTAAAAGTATTCTGATTCATCAGAGGAGCAGCAGGAAATCAACAAGATGAAATTCAATAGGACAATGGTGCAAATGACTCCTCAGGAAGGAAAAACCACGGCTGTGTGCATGGAAGGGAGAAAAACTGCCCTGATGGTAGCACTGTGGAAAAGGCTCTGGGGTTATGATACTTCCCAGCATGAACATGAATTTTCAGTGAGGAGAGGAAAGTCTCCTCTGGAAGGCAACACCAGGCAGGTCATCCATCCTCTTGGCTGGGACTGGGGGGGCTTGGGGCACCCATTTCCTGATGTGCACAGACTGCAGAGACTCAAACAGATGCCAGCAAGAAGGGGAAAAGTTCCAGGAAACAGGACCTGTGAGAAAAGCTGAAGTAGTTAAACCTTAATAAGACAAGACTGAAAGAGGCCACAGTGTTGTTCAGTGATGGGCTGCAGGACACCTCAGTGGGTTCTGAGGGTGTAAGACAATAAGTCTGACGTTTAATTCCCATCAGGAAGGAGAATTGTGTTAAAGTAAGAAATTTTAGCTCTTAAATCAACTAGAAAGGACAGCCATGAATAATCCTTTACTGGGTGCTTTAAAGAATACTTTAATAAGCTTTCTGTTGATGGACATCTCGATCAGGGCTGTTACATTTCTTTAAGCTGAGAAGTGACTTCCATTTCAATTGGGATCACAATCTCTGTCTTTGGAAGTGATCAGAAAGCCATCCTGGAGATAAATATCTCTGCCAGAAGCTCCATCAAAATCAATGCAGGTCTATACAATACTGAAATAGATTTAAGGAAAAATAAATTGTGCTCAGAGGAGTTGTAAGTACATACATTAACAACCAGTGCATGCTAATCCATTCCTATCAATCCAATGATAAAATAATAACATCCAAAAATAAAGTTTTTCTGCTCCTATTTCAATTTTGAAAAAGAGTTCAGTGTCTGAAATCTCTTCTGGCTTCCCCCCCCCCCAATTATATAATTTGGGATAATAAGAAGTAATACTTCTTGCAAGCCTTTCCTCACTTAAACCATAGTAGCTACAATATTCTTCCTACTCTTCCTACCCACAGCAGACTTCTTCATAAATAAAGTCTGTGGGAGTCTGGTACTTCACACATGAATATCCTGTCTTTCCCCATGCTCCTCACAATGGTAATCCCTGCCATGGTTATTATTTATTCAAGAGGTAATGAATAATAATAAATAATGTAGATGATTACTGAGGTGTGATTAATGAATTATGATAAATAATGGGGGGGGAAGTATTGTTGCTTGTCAGATAATATCTATTTATTACAAACCATGAAGTAGGGCAGGAAAGCCTCATGCAGTGATGAAATAACCACACTCTTTCACCATTTTCAGAAGGGTTGAAGGCTCTTAGAGTCAAATTTTCTCCAAAATGCTCCATTTTCTATGCATTGATTCCCCTTAACAATCTGCATCATGGTAAAACTGCTAGAGGCAGAGAAATGGCACAAATTTACCCCTCCTTTTGGGTGGTTAAATAAGCAAGAAAATCTTCTGAAAATTAAATCAGCATTTCAGGTGCTGAGGTCTTGGATATTTGATTCTGAGGGTTTAGCTTGAATGTATTATTTTCCTTAAGACTGGCCTCACATAGCCAATTACACACATCCCACAGTCTACCACAGCGATAGAAAGATCATCAGCTGAAAGAAAGAAGAAGGAAAAATGAGGAAGCAAATCCTGCTTTTGATTCTCATCTTAATGGTAATGAGAAAAATTGTGGCTAATTACAAGGGTTAATTGGCGTTTGCACAGGTGCAGATGTGACATGTAAGCACACCCTGCTACAGATGTTGAAACCTAGTGTTAATTTCCTAAGGAATTATTTTGATTTAACAAAACACAGGCACCTGAACTGGATGTAAACTGGCTCAGTGGCTTAGAATTAGAATTATACCAGAATTATTCCAGCAAGGAATCTGCCCAGTGCATCCAGGTCTTGCACTAAAACCTGAAATCACATTCCTGGGGAAGAGCCTGAGTTGGTTTCTCTCTTACAGGTAAAAGTCTGGGAGAATAGTGAGGAAACTGGAACTGCACTGGCACCGGGTGCCCAGAGCAGCTGTGGCTGCCCCTGGATCCCTGGCAGTGCCCAAGGCCAGGCTGGATGATGTTTGGGGCACCCTGGGATAGTGGAAGGTGTCCCTGCCCATGGTAGGGGGTGGGATGACATCTTTCAAATCTTTTCCACCTCAAACCATTGTGTGATTCTGAAACAACTGGGTTTTCTCAAGCTTCATCCCTGGCCAGAGCAGAGGTGCACTTTCCTCTGGTTGTTGCCAAGGCTGCAGGAGCCATGGTCAGGCTGTGCCTGCAGCAGGCAGGTGTTTGTGTCTGACAACACGTGAGGCAGTGATAAAAATTTGTATTTTGTTGAGGTGCTGCAGAGACTGGAGCACGTTGGTGTGCAAGGCTCCCTCGTTCTGCTCCTGGGAGGAGCTGGGCAGCACCACTGGGCTCCTGATAAACATCTGGTGGTCATTTACTGACTTCCAGATTTTACTAGAGGGAACATTTAACAGCTGGATCAGCATCCACTGCTGATCTCTTAAGGGGTGCAGCAGAAACCTTTGGTGTGTAAACAGCCTGGCAAGAAATCAGTGAGAGAATGGGTCGGGAAGAGGAGGAAAAATACTTCAGATGATACCAGCAAACCCTGCCAAGATGAGTTTTCCTCCTTTGGGATTGTTTGATGCATAACCCTGCAAACTGAAGCGGAAAAGACATGAGAAAAAATATGGAAAGGAGAGGCTGGAGGATACCAGGCTCTTCTGGTGTTCTACCAATGATTTGGTGATTAATAACAGGAAACTCCCTGAGCTTCTTGTGGGATTTGCCACCTCTCAGGCTTTGTGCTCTTAATCCATTTGATAGCGTTTAGGACACTGTTTCTCTTTTCAAATGGAGATTTTTTTTTTTTTTTTAAACAAAACAAAAATATGAAAGTTCAGTCACAATTTTAATGTACAGCTGCACAGAGATAAGGTCAAACCTCTGTGCCTCATTAATTTGTTTCCTCCCCATTTTGCTTGTTGATAGCACATGGAAGTGCATTTTCATTTCTCAGTTCAATTGCTTTTTGCCATCAGTTCATGCACCATGTCCAGGTGTTGTGCAGACCACAGGCTGAGAAATAGTTCTTCAGAGACTGTGCCATGAGAGAGCAAATGTGATAAACAGAAGTGGGAAGGTTCCTGAATGACCTCTAGTCAACCCTTTTGCTTTCCAGTAGGGTCAGGAAGATCAATGCTTTTGAAGACATGAACTTGTCTGGTCTGTTTTTAAAAGCCTCTGGTGATGGTGATTTCACATTCTCCCCAGGCACAGCAGAAAGAGCTCTGAGAGCTCAGCTACCTCGAAAATTGAGACTGAGCAAGGCAGAGTTTTCCTTCCATCCATGAAGACCTTGGAAAAGCAGAAAAGCGAGCAGGAAAAGCCCAGAGAGAGCCATTAATGACCCCTGCGGGAAGGTAGCAGCTGGCAGCCACCTCAGCTTCAGCATGTGGAGATGAATTGCAGGTTCTTCCATCCCATAAGTCCATGAAGTTTCCTTTCACTTTAATATTTATGGGAAGCCACTCTAACATATCAAAGGTGTGCTCATCTTTACTCCATTGCTCATCAGAGAGATAACTCAACATGTCAAAGATGCCTTGATCAAGGGGCAATTTCTCTTCTCCCCATGCCAAATGCAGACCAGGTGTAAATGGATGCATCTCCACAAAAATTGTATCTTTTCATGCTGGCACTGAGCAGAGCCCTCTTGCTCAGTCTACTGGAACATTTCCCAGATACCAATGTCAGCTCCTCAGCTCAATCCAATGCACATCACGTGGCCCTTTTCTTTAAGCAGCCCTACAGAAAGAACAGACTGGAATCGTGCTTTCATGCCTTAGTACTTTGTTTAAGAGCATGAAATTGTCTCTTGGTGAGAAAGATGGAGGCTTTCAAGCTGGCAAAGAAGAGACATTTTTAAGCACTTTAACCCAGAAGGATGTAATAGCTGCTGAGGCTGGGATTCATCTCCCTGCCCTTCAGAAGTGGAGCAGGGAGAGGGCTGGGATAATCACCCCAATCTCTCTTCAGGCTGGGGCTGTGGGTGCCTCCCGAGAGGATTCCTCTGACCCCGATTAGAGCCTGTTCTGGAGAGGGAAATGAGGCATCTTCCAGGGGAGCCTTTTGCTGCTGGCTGCAGAGGCAGCCTGGTGTGACCACATCAGCCTCAGAGGTTGAGCACCTAGATGTTTAAATTAAGGAAATGAGTCTCCCTCTGCCTGGCATACAGAATTCCAGCAGTTTAAATCCCTGTGCACTATGAACAGTTTATTAAACTCTGCTTCAACCTTGTGTCAGATTCTGAGAAATAAAAAACTGGGGGAAAATATCCTTGTGCAAGACATTTTATTTCAACATTTTAAAAAATGGAGAAATTCTGGGGTGCTCCCAGCCCCAAAAGTTGCTTTGGAAATCCCAGGGAAATTCCATGCACAAACCAAGCTTAGGGAAAAAAGAACAATCTTTGGAAATAAGATTGCATACGGCATAGAAAATGAGCAATGAAGCTTCAAAAAGTCTTTTTTTTTTTCTTCCCTTTTTGAATCTCAGAGATCTCAGAATTCCTCTGGCTTCATCATTATCTGTCATACTTAAGAAGGATTAGTATGAGTTTTCATTGACCTTTGGGATTTTGTTGTTGCTATTGTTGTTTTGGGGTGGTTTTTTGGTGTTTTTTGTTTCCCTGACTTATTACACTCCCCTCTTTCTGTACTCCTGCATCTCCAAGTAAATCCAAGAGTACTTTATTATTTATAGAGCAGCATATATATCTCTGGTGTTTTACATACCAGTACAAATGCATTATCTGCCCTCAAAGTGTTCTCAGTTTCCAGAAGATACCAAGGCCTGTAGTAGAGGTGGAGGAATGGGAAGATCACCAGGGCATTGGGATGGCGAGGTCACCACCATCAACACTTCTGTGGGGGAGGGTGATTGCCTTGTGGTGTCTCTGCCCATGGCAGGGCTTTGGAATGAGATTGGACTTAGGGTCCCTTCCAGCCCAAACCATTCTGGGATTCTGTGACCTTCTCCAAAGGGAGGACTGTATATTTGATAGCCTTCAACATGAAAAGCAAACAAAGAAAAGAGAAGCTAAGGACCAGTGGGCGTTTTATCAAAGAATCATAAAATCCTAGAATGGTTTGAGTTTGAAGAGATCTTAAAGCTCATCTCTTCCCCCCTCTTGCCATGGGCAGGGACACCTTCCACTGTCCCAGGCTGCTCCAAGCTCCATCCAACCTGGCCTTGGGCACTGCCAGGGATCCAGGGGCAGCCTGTGGGCAACATTTGATTTATGTTTCATGAAGGGTTACCTCAGACCAGCTCAGTTTTGTCCTGGGGGCTGAGTGGCAGTTGTCACCTGCATAATTTAATCAGAAGAAACAGAGTCCATCCTCCCCCCACAATGTGAACCCAAGTTCAACGACAACTTGAATGTTCTGTGGGGACAAGAGGAGACTGGAACACTCCAGCAGAGCTCATTTGGATGCCACCTGGGTCTGTGCAATTCTAATGCAGCACTGTCAGTAGGAATGTTCTCCCTCTTCTCTGAAAGGAGCATTTTGAGTGTTGCCTGTGTGAAAGGTAAAGAGGCCCAGACAATCAATGTGTTCAAGTACACGGCTTTGAATGGGGTGAGGAAATGTAAAGTCATTGAATAATAAAAAAATGTTTCTGGGTACTGATGAAGTACATCCTGTGCTCTGTAGTCTTGGGGCAAGCATGGTCTATTTTGGCTAAAATGACTAAGAGATGTTTTCACAACGCAGAAAAGGAAAAAGCTGGAATCGCTGCTTTTATATCAGAAAGTGCAAAAAGGAAGATGGTGTATGGTGTACACAAGTGAGGCAGATACCACCTCAAACACGTCTTTGTTGGCTCTGTGTTATGAGAGCAAACACTACAACACGTGTGGACACAAAATGCACCAGGCTGCACGCCTCCATGGCCCTGCACACACCAGCACATGCACACACTCTTCCTGCATCCTGCAGTTCTGTTGGGTTTGGTTTTCCAGCTGCAAAGCTGCTTCAGAAGCTCTCCTGACTACACACACACAAGATATACACAGGCACAAACTGTGCATTCTGCTCAGGAACACAACAATTTGCCATTTAAATAATTATCTCAGTAATTACTATGGGTGCTGGGATGTATTTCATCATCCTACATGAGCAGGTGTGAGGGCAAAATGGAACCACCCCAAAACCAGACCCAGTAAGATCTCCCTGGGTAATACAGGGATATTCTCAGAGCTTTTGATGCATCTATCACACCAAAACTCACATACCCTAAATTTCCATTCCCTCCTTCACCCAGGAACATACCTCCATCTAAACTTAGGAAACTCTACCCAAACCTCAGCTGCCATCTATTTACTCCCACACACTCCCTTCCATTGACAAAAAAAAATTCCCATCACCGCATTCCTTCTTACCCTGCAGTCAGAAATAAGTCCCAGGAGCTGCCAGAGGTTTAGAAGCTAAGCCAGCCATGCACAGCTCTGCTGCTGCTGACATTACCAGACAGCATTAATTTAATTCCACTCAGTTATGCTTTTAAATTTGATTTGAAAAATGTGTCATAAAATACCATTAAGTACAGTGCAGCATTTTGAAGCAGGCTGTGATGTTCCCTGCACTGACAAAGTCATGGGCAAGAGAATGTAATTTTCATAGCTAAGTACTGGGGGGCATGTTGGGAGAGATTCCTTTAGAGAGTGGGTTGAGTGACTCAAGAATCTTGAATAAACATTATATTCACTAAATAATTTCATGGTGTAGCAGATCCAGAGACCTCTGATTTCATGCTTTAAGGCCAAGGGAGAGGAGAGGAGAGGAGAGGAGAGGAGAGGAGAGGAGAGGAGAGGAGAGGAGAGGAGAGGAGAGGAGAGGAGAGGAGAGGAGAGGAGAGGAGAGGAGAGGAGAGGAGAGGAGAGGAGAGGAGAGGAGAGGAGAGGAGAGGAGAGGAGAGGAGAGGAGAGGAGAGGAGAGGAGAGGAGAGGAGAGGAGAGGAGAGGAGAGGAGAGGAGAGGACTGTGAAACAGATTTCATAAAATCATGGAGTGGTTTGGGGTGGACGAGACCTTAAAGATCATCAAGTTCTATCCCCCTGCCATGGGCAGGGACACCTTCCACTATCCCAGGGTGCTCCAAGCCCTGTCCAGCCTGGCCTTGGGCACTTGCAGGGATCCAGGGGCAGCCACAGCTGCTCTGGGCACCCTGTGCCAGGGCCTGCCCACCCTCACAGGGAAGAATTTCATCCTAATATCCAATCTAAATTTACTCTCTTTCAGTTTAAAGCCATTCCTCCCTGTCCTATCCTATCACTACATGTCCATATAAACAGAAAAATCAACACCTTTTGATTGCAGGGTGAGTTTTAACTGGTGCCCATTTGAACTCCAGGCCACATCCACTCTCTGGGAAATTACGTCCCTTACAGCAGGCATTAGAGTCCAGTATCATTTTTGGTTTTCCAAAACACAACTTTTCCTCCAATTTCCATAGGCAGCCCATTTGTTCAGCCTTGTGCTAGGCATCCTCAGAAGTACCTGCACACAGAGCTGGCTTGTCATCTGTAGAAGCTGGCACATAACACCTACAAACCCATACCTGGCAAAGAAGGAGCAGATGGCCTCATGAAAAGGACTGTGTTGGAAACGTTTTCTCCTGTCCAGAACCTCAGATTCATTTTTCCTCTGTGCTCAATCTGATTTTTATTCTGAGAAGGCAAAAATTGTTCCTGCCTGATTTGTAAGAAAAAAATATTTGAGGTAATAAAAAAAATGTACCTGTTAATGGTCATAAATCTGTGCTTCAATTTTGTTGTGAAATTGTCATAACTTCAGACAAAAAGAAACACTAATGGGGGAGTTCTGCATTCCTCATGCCCAATCTGTCAGAATTTCCTCCTGGTGGTTTCCCCCCCAGGGGATGGGGTTGATGGCTGTGGCACCCCATGAGGAGCTGGGTTAGGGGCTGCATCTCTCTGTGTAGGTCCTTGGCTTTCCCCCTGCCCCTGTTGTGATCCTGTGTGTTTGTGGGGATGAATCCTTTATCACAGAACCTAAAACTGACCAACACCAAAAAAAGAGGTGATAATGAGTGTATCTGGACAGCTTTGCTCTGGGTTCCTAAGCCAGCCTTAAAAAGATGAAATGCATTGCCTTCACCCTTTTAATTTAAACCTAAAGTGTGGCTCCTGCAAAGTACCCAGTGAGGGGCTCAGAAGTCTCATTTTCTGAAGTGCTGCCCTTTCATCACTCTCCCTTCTCATCTTGCCCACTTCTCTCTCCCTCTTCTCGCCATTATAATCTTCCCTTTGACCCTCTGATTTTCCAAGCAGAGAATGGGATGGCTGCCTGTCCTCAGCCCTTCCCAGGGACACAGCTGTGAATACTCAGGGACTCTCACCCTGGCCAGCACCCAAGTGCTCCCTGACAGCCTTTAAGCACCTGGAGCACACCTTAGGAATGCTGAGCCATCCACAGCTGCACAGTCCTGGCTGCTGGTGCTGGCACACACCTGGAATATTGAGCATCCCACTCCTCACACTGGAATATTGAATGACCCTCAGCCTCCAGCACTCCCTGAATACCAAACAGCTCTGCACCTTTACAGCGTCTGGAGGGAAACGTGGAGACGTGGCTCAAAACCAATCCTCCTGCAGCAAGGGGAAAAAAATAAAAAGGTTTGAAAAGATACAGAGAGCCAGTCTGAAGCTGTGGAGTTGGATCCTGAGCTGGGATTTTCCAAAGATGGTATGGAATATAAAGTGCCCAAACGTTACTGGAGGATGTGTAGGGAGCTAATGCAGTTTCTCCAGGTATTTTTTAAAAATCCAGTTTAAAATTGAACAAGCTTCCTGGTGCACAGAGAAGGGCATTGCTATTCTTAGCAGGTCCTGGTGTCAGCAGCCCAAGGACAAGGAGCATCTCTGCACTTGGAGAGGGTCAGAGAGGCTGCAGACCTTGTTTGTGAACTTTAAATGACCTACTCGTGATGCCAAAACACTTGCTGATTTTTCCTTTCCTGGGGTACCTTAGACAGGAAATGCACAACAAAGGTTATTTGGAAACTCATTTTTCCCCTCCAGGGTATTAACACAAGCTTTACAAAGGCTTATAATCCCTTTAGACAACAGCAGCAAGAGCAGCAGCAACTACAAAGCCCTCAGCTTGGAACTCAATCCCCTGGTGACGGGCTGAACCCTCTGCTGAGGCTGCAAAGGAAAAGAGAAAGGTGTGAAGATATTTACATCAAACACACGGAACAAGAGGGGATTTTAATCAAACTTCTCTTTTTCATCTCTTCTTTCTTCTCTTGCAACCTGCTTTTTCTTTATCCTGATGAAACTCAGCACTTGTATTTTTTTCCTTTTTTTTTCTCCCCCCTGTATAAAGGAGGATTTAAAAAAAGAGAAATAATCACAATCCTGCCTGAAAACTCTGAGTATTAAAAACACCAGGGCAATGCATCTCCAAAATCTGTAAGACTGTAAGAAGATAAGAGACAAAACCCCACAGAAATATTTCCTCTCTGTGTCTTTGGAAGTTGCAGACGTGTGTATAATACCCCTAAGCCAGGGTAATCTGCTTGCCTCCTCCTGCCTTTCCTGGTGCACACGGATGTTCTTAGCATTAATATTCCTCACACTCCAGCAAATGAACACCCAGGAGGCAGCTGACTCAATCAGTGCTTGTTTTACTTACTGTGTATCGCTGGGAACAAACCATAAACCAGAGCACGGCAGATCTGTAATGCTCATCTCAATCTGCTTCCCCTGCTTGTTGCAGCCCTGATGAACCTTCCTATCCAGCCAGAATCAAAGGAAAAAAGAATTAAGAAATACATTATAACAAGCACATTAGCAACGTGTGGTAAATTACCATCAGAGATTCCAGTTCCTCGTGGTAGGAGGGCTTGTGGATAAACACATTTGTTTACTTCCTTTTTCCTGCTGTCTTCTCCAGCGTGTGATTATTCCTCAGTGACATCACAGCTCCCAGGTCTGACGTCACGACTGTTCCCACAGCAACAAAATTGAATCAAGGACCCATTTGAAACCTGGAGTAATTTGGAAAAGGTATTTGTCCATCCTTTGCCATAAAATTGATGGGCTCCTACGACTGCCATTTGAAGGTTGGAATTTGTTTTAATTAGGATGGCACAATCACAAAATGCAGAGGAGCTAGCTGTTATTTTTGGAACACATACAGCTGCAGGGGAATTGAGAGAGAAGCCTGTACAGACCATACAGAGGAGCTCATTTCACATGTCCAGGTGGACGGGCTGTGATATATGGCCCTTGGATTTCTCTGCTCAGTTCCTGCTATCCCTGATGGAGATCTCCAGTGCAGTCAGCAATTGGAGGGTGCTGGCTGGATCTCTAAGGATTGCAGTGGGAGCACAGACACCTCAAAAGTAGGATCCTACACTGTGCATCCTAAGTGAGGAGTGATGGATTGTGCCTCTCCACCTTCCTAGCATCAAAGGCTGCCTTCCTATCAATTCCTCACAGATCTACTCACCCTAAACCTCACTTTAACCCATCCTACCATTGCTCACTGTATTGACTTGATAATGAGTCTCCCAGAGAGGCTTTAATTGAATTTACAGCAGAAGATATAGATCCAAAGAGACAGAGAGGGAGATGGTGCTGGGGCAGTGGAAAAAGCTTCAGGAGAAAGTTGCCTCTTGGGAAGGTGATGCTGTGGAAGTTCCTTTGATCCATGGAAACTGGAGAGGGGCTGAGGGTGGTGAAACAAGCTGTAGGCACAAACACAATGGTAAAGTCATGTAAAAAATTGTTTATACAGAGAGGAAGTTGAACAAAGACTTGAATCCAAGACATGAGATTTAGATAGGGGGATATTCCCAGTGAATTTCCTAACAGATGCATGGAAGCCTTTCAGAGGGAAGATGGTAAGTAAAGGGCAGCTCTTAACAAAACCTAAACTGGGTGTGTGAGGGGATGACTAGGACGGCTGGTTGGTTAAAAGTTCAGCCAGCATGACCACAATGACAAGAATTTTGCTTATAGTGAGGTTCCTCAATGCTCAGGCTCCTGATCCTCAGGGAAGGGATGGAGGTGGCCATGGCCAGCCAAAGTTTAGTCAAGCCAGTCTCCATCCAATGGCCTTTGCTTGGCTGATGGGCAGGAGAAGGAAAGTTAATGCCGCTGCAGCTGGAGGGGGTGATTTCATGCTCTGGTGACTCTCCATTCACTGCATTCATCAGCTCCAAAGCCAAGAGCAGCCCGTGGGATCCCTGCCTCCTGCCCTGGGCCCTGGACGTGCCTTTGCCCACCCGCTCCGAGGCATTGTTTTCCAGCAGTGTGTTCTTGGAGCAGGCTGCACTTACAGCAGGGCCTGGGCAGCAGAAGGCCTGGCAGTGCCAAGCTCTAATCCGAGGGCTGTGCATGTTCTTTCTGTCTGATAAACAAACAGGGAGTTTGCCTGATTTTACTTGTTTTGTGTTTTTAAGTGAGACTCAGCAAAACTGTCTCAGTACTGTGGGATATGCCTGATTCCCAGGAATTTGTGTCTCAATTTGGGACGCAGCATTCCAAAGTGTTCTACCTCATGCTGGGTGATGCTTGGTTCAAGCTGATTTCCTACCCATAAGAAAAGCATTCTGGGGGCTTTGAAACATGCTCTGTTGTGATTATTCTGTTTTTCCTTCCCTCAGGTTTTGTTTACTCACCTCAGGCTCCTTGCCCAGAGCATGCAAATAATGGCAATGCAGATAGATGCCCTAGGTTGCTTCACATCCCATTCTTCCTGAAAGGACATCCCCTATTGTTCTTTCTAGGAATTCAAAGTGGTTTTCAAGGACCTGGAGGGACATGCAATAGCTGGTGACTCAATGCCTGAGTGCTGTAAAGCAAACAATTTGCCCTCCAGCAAGCACCACTTCCAACAGGACTGGGGCCAGCACTGACTCCCCTCCACTCGGAAAGGTTTCTTCAGTGTATTGTTTGGAAGGTCAAGCACCTTCTCCTTGCTATTCTTTCTGAATCTCAAATAAAAGAGGCAAAAAAAAAAAAAGTCTCTGTAGAATTAGGTGCTCTGAAGATCAAGGTAAATACTGGCAAGTCACAGGGAGCTTCTCTGCCAGTCTTGGCCCATGTTTTATTTAATCTCTGGGCATATGAAATAGTGGAGCATTTGCCCACCTATGAGTTTGTTAATAATGCAAAGATCTGGCTTCCTTCCTATAAACAGAGTTTTAATCACTTGCTGCCTGCTCGAAAATATGGAGCACACACTCGTCCAGTTGAGCCATGGCAGAAACAGGGATGGAGTAACCTCAGTGCCAGCCCAGTCCTGGCTCTCCTCGGCCCATACAGTGGTGCTTTAGGATCACAGGATCATTAAGGCCAGACAAGACCTCTAGGGTCATTGTGTCCAGCCACAGACCTTATACTGCCAGGTCCACTAATCATCACACCTACATGTTTTTTGAACACTCCCAGGGTAATTCCACCACTTCCCTGGACAGCCTTTCCCACAGGCCAAAGCCTCGGTGATGGAGAGTGCCCAAATTATCAACAGGAGATGTTGGCAGGATGTGAGAGCTCTCAGCCAGTTACTGTCACTTCAGTGACATCTTCAAGAGATTCACGAGTTGCCCTCAACTTGCCAGATAAATCCATTCTGTTGTGTCAAATCCATTCTGTTGTGTCACATCCCTCAGTGATGCTGGGATCCACTTCCTGCTCCAGCTGGACCCTGCCAGCCCATCCAGCTGCCCCAGCTCCCACTGGAGAAATCCTTGCACCCTTTCCAGCGTACAGCATATATTTTGCAAAGGCTGGGGAAAGAAGTCCAACTTCCCAGTCAGATTTGGAGGATTCATGGCTCCAGAGCAGGCAGCCCTGCTGATTTGAGAACTGAGAGTAGGCATGCACTTGGTTTGCTTAAAATAGAATGGTTTCTCTGTGTCAGCATCTCCTGCTCCTCCATCCCCCACAATATTTTCTGATTACATCTTTGAAGTGTCACCTGCACATTGCATTTTGGAGAATGGCAGCTGAGTCCTGGGTTTGGAGGGAGACTGGGAATACTGAGGAGGAAGAGAGAAGCTTCATCAGCAGAGCCTGAGAGGGAAGAAAAAAAGAGGAAGAGAAAGGAAAACACCAGTCCCAACCTCTTCCCTTCAACAGCAAGGCTCTTGCCTTATTACCTGATGGAGCACAATTGCAAATGTTAGGAGAAGTGCCTGGGAGCCACTGGGTCGGAATGAAAATCAAGGACAGCTATCACTACCTGCTCTGGGCTGAAAAGAGTGGAGGAGCCGTGATACAACCCTCAGGACCTGGCAGTGTGTTATCAGCAATGCACTGATTGCTGCTTGCACTGACTGCAGAGGTGCTGCTCACCTGCTACTGCTCCCCTCACCACCTCCCCTCCAGATCTGGGAAATCGTCAAGGTATGGGATTTGTATCCCTCAGTGCAGGGACTTCATCCCACACATGCACCTGGGCCCAGAGCCCTGTTCCAGCCCAGCCCAGGGCCACCAGTCCCTGCCCCAAAGGTTCTGTGGGAGGCTGGGCTGCCCTGCCTGTCCCCATCACTGTCCTGCTCCCTGGCTGGGGTGGTGGGACAGGTCCCAGGCTCTGGCACTCACCCTGCTGGATCCCAGCCCCTGGGGAGCCCCCAGCTCCCTGTTGCACCCAGTTTGCCCCCCGATATTGTCTCTGAAGGTGACAAGTGCATGTTGGATCAACCAACTCCAAGCACACAGTTGAAACAGAGACTCTCCCTTGTGTATATACAGCACTCATATTTCAGATTGTCTTGGCTTTCTAAAATAAGTAATACTTAAAGAAATTTCCCACCTCCTCTGCATACCAAAGATTGTCTGCTTTTGGGATCAGATACCCTTTTTTTCCTCCTGAACGCATGTTGTTTACCACACAATCCATAATGGATCGTACAAAAAGACGCTGTTTTATTTTTCTTACAGGCATCCAGCTAATGGATGAAGTAATTTAGTGAGCTATTGTATTTCACTCAATAGCCTGTATGTAGATTTGTTGTGAAGGATAAAATGTTCCCTCTCCGAACACTAACAATGGGAGCACAGTCTACCACTGACCTTGTACTCTGCTGCTGTGCTGTGTGCAGGGAACAATGGGAGCCCTGGCGATGGGCAATGCAAACACAGAGATGTTTCTTTTCAATAGCAAGGACCCATCCTCTTCCACAGAACATGTGTTGGTGGTCACCTGTATGCAAAGTACAAATATTCAGTGTTTTAAGGTTTAAATGAATGCCCCTGGTTTCTAACTGTCCTGAATATAAGAGTTGTTTGTAAATACACATTTCATAGGTCTTCAAAATTTAAAAACTGTGAGCTTCCACTGCTCTTTGTGTGTGGGTATGTGTGCTTTCAACAGCTCTATTGTGAGGGACCTAGAGTGCCTTCTCTCCTCTCAGAAACAGTTGTATTTCTACAGAGTAACAATCAGCATTCACTTAGGCTTTTAAACCCAGTATTTGCTAATTATGGGAGCAATAAGTTCTGTGGAACCTGTCAAACATTTTCATATCTCTGAGGTGCAAAAAGATTAGCTGAACTTCTGATGGTATTATTCTACTCTGTCTGTGAATTAATAGAGAGCATTAATGGAAGTGTTCTCCAGTGTTCTGCGATGGGATCCATCCCATTTCATTAACCACCTGGGAGTTACAGATCTTGTCTGGGCTGCTTGTCCAGGGTCTGTCTAAAGGCTGTGTGCAGCATTGTACCCCTCACAGTGGTTATTCTCACACCACCTCTGGTATCCAGAGAGATGGGACCAAAATCTGCAACAGATGCCTGTCACCCTCTGATTCACCTTCTAGTGTTGTGAGACTGAACCCCTAAATTTTAGTTGGCTACATGTAGCTCAGAAGCTTTCCTCCAATTAATTAATGAATGTGTCAGTGGCCAGGGGGTGTATGTGGCCTATCCTTAGTACCCAGCAGAATATGAGTGTTTCCTGGGCAGACATCAGTTCTTCCTGTCCTTGCACCATCTCCTAGAAGCCAAATCCCTGAGAAAAAAACTGCCTGACAGGTTCCCTCCTTCTGCTTTGAATGCAAACCAGAGGAGGTTCCACCCAATATAAACACAGTTGGAAAGCACTAGGGATGGTACTGTGGCCACATTCCTGCAGACTTTCATACAGTCAGAGCTTCATTTCCATTCTGATGTTCCCCCGTGTGCCTCTTCTGGGAGATTTCTTTCAGGCCAGTGGAGGGTACCAGCTCAAGTGAGAACATACAGCTGTAGTGGTAATTCCATGTCCTGTGGCTCTTTCTGGCCCTTAGATAATGTCTAACCTGAAGCCATTAATTGCGTCAGGGCAGCCCTGCTGCTTTTCAAACACTTGGATTTGCAGCTATGAATAAACCCAGGGTCCTGTGAAGCTGTTTGCTTTCTTAAGTTCAGACATCTGACTTGGGTGTCTGATAGAACTGGCTGGAACCCCTAAAGCTCCTTGTAAAACCAAGAGAAAGACTTGAGAAAAATAAAATAGGAATCCATGCCAGGATCCTGACGTATCTGCTCCAAATCTGGACGAGTTAATCCTTCTTTGCTGGCTACAGAAGGAACTGAGGAATCTGACCCACTAAACTTGGATGCCCAGGATGTCTCACATGAGTCAGTGTGAATGAGAGATGATGCATTAAGACTTTATTAGTACCTGACAGCCTTTTGATCATGGCAGAGAGCAGTCACAAGTAAAGACAAGAGGGTGGGATGGGTGCCAGCCTGTCTGACTCTGGGTTTATTCCAGCATGTCTCAGCTCATGGCTGTCCTGCAACCTCCTCTCCACAGACCTCTTCCTCTGTTAATTAACAGACAGAATCCCAAAAGTAATAAAACTGTGCCTTCCTCTCCTGAAATTTAATTTCTCTAACTTTTCTCAAAATAAAGTTTCTTTTTTGCTGTTGCCAAGATAAAGCACTTTCTTCCACAAACTTCATCCTCTTTTTGTCTTCACTTCTCCCTGAGCAGCAGAAATCTACCAGGCCTCAGAGGAGAGATTCTCCTCCACATCTGTTCCTATCTGCACTCTCCACACTCAAAATCTTCCTCTCCAGAGCAGTGTTTTCCTGGTCCAATGCTGGAAACCTTCACGTTTCTACAAACTTTGTCCAGCCAAGGCCCCTACCAAGCTTTCCACAGATCAAATGGAAATTTTTGCAGAGTGCAGGGTACCAAATTTCTCTCCTGAGCAGATGAGGCTTGTCACTTCCACTTCAGGCCCCAGAGGTATAGAAAATCTTCCCAAAAAACCCTCTCTGAAGAGGCTGCCCTCTCCTCATGTAGGCACTGATGATTGCTGCTGTGCTGAGGGTGTAATTCTGAGGGTGTAATCCTGGAATCATTAATCCTTACAGAATCCTGTAATTCTTTATCATTCTGAGGGTGTGATCATGGAATCATTAAGGTTGGAAAAGACCTCCAAGATCCTCAAATCCAACTTTTGACTGAACACTATCTTGTCAATTAACCATGTCACCAAGTGCCTCATCTACTCATTTTTTTTAACAATTCCAGCGTTGGTGACTCCACCACTTCCTGGGGAGTCTGTTCCAAGCCATGCCACCCTCCTTTCCAACTGGGAAGGATCCAGATTTTGCACTGGCTTTTCCTAGTTGTCCTATGGAGGCTTTCTTTTGTGGAAAGAAGCCGGAGAGGGACACAGGAAGGAAAGCATCCAGAAAACCTCGGTAAGTGTGTTTAAGGGGAAAGTATTCCCACATGGAGCTCTATTTGACTGGTGGAAAATGTCTTCTTCATTGATAGCAGGTAATGCAAAGCACACTGCCTGCAGCTTTTTCTTTTAATGTAGACATCTGAAAGTGACTGTATGATGGAGGGAGAGAGGGAAAGGTTATGTGTCTTTGCAGGCCCAAAATGGCACTATAATGAATATAAAAGCTATCCTCTCCTCCTCTAATATATTCACTCGCCATTCCACCCTCTTTTCTAGTGACTGTAAACAACATTTGTCATCAGCAATGGGCTACTTTTCATTATAAAACTGATCTGGAAACTACATTTTTATTTCACGTACATCAGCAGTGACGGGGGAAGAAACAGGCAAGGGGAAAATATATGTCCCTAGCAGGAGAGGGACCTGGGACAAGCGTTGCCTGCACAATTCTGGGATCATTCATACGTCTGGCCTCCAAGACAGAGGATGGTCTAATGCCTCATTAAATCCTGCTGAGCCGACGATGATGTATGGGATCCTTTCAATCTTGCACGAAGTAATGCAGTAAAAAAACCCTAATTTGCACGTTTAATGCATTCATTAAGCTATTAGTCTTTCAACAAGAGATTTAATAGCAAATTAACAGTTTTTATGAAAGAAAAAAACAACAACAAAACTCGCCACTTAGTAGAATTACTTTTGTGTCAGAGCACAATGCAGGGTAATGGGCAATTAGGGGTTTCGGAGGGGAGGATGGGAAGATGGGTTTAATTTGTGTTTGGTTTATAATTAGCTGGTGCTTGGTGCTTGGAATGAAATGAACTGGATCCCCTCGATGGGGAAGACACTGACTTGGGCAGAAAGCACAGGGGGGAGATGAAAAGGAAGGAGATGGGAGGAGCTGGAGGAAGTCAGTGGTTTATCCCTGAAAATCTATTCTCATGGGACACGTCTTGCCATGCCCAAGGAATACTTTCTTGTGGTCAGACACTGGGGACTGAGTTTGTGGCGCCTTGGGATTCGTGCAGGTCTTCCCGAACACCAGCTGGCAGGACAAACTCCTTCCAAACACAAACAGGTACTGTCAGAACAATTAAAGCTCAGCAAAATTGCTGTCTTTCTATTGAAACCTGTGCTTAAAGTTGAGCAAACTCTCGAGTGCTTTGCCTAATAAAGACGGATTGTTTATTTAGGTCCAAAGCCTGAATTTCAGGCTGCGTTCAGCTTGGCAGATATGTGCCAGTGCAGATGGCTGGCACAGGGGCTGTTTTGTAACTTTTAGTTTGTGTAAGTCTCTTGGAAAAAAAAAAAAAAAAAAAAAAAAGTCTTAATGAGAACACTGAATTCCAGGGAAGACTTTGGTGGGAGAGAAAGTGAATTGCGAAATCAAGTAGTTGTCTGAACTTACTGAAAATAAATGCTACTTTACTTGAAAAGAAAAGAAAGAAATGGAGCTGTGTTTGTTTGCTTGTTTATTTTTAAATGTCATTTTTAAATTTTCTGTTTCTTTGAAAAGTCAGTTGACAGAATATTGAACACCAAATCCACAGGATTTTGAGCCCTTTTTTCCTATCCACACAAACTTTAGGGGAAAAAAAAAGTAGTTTTTAAAATTTTTTTTCCGTATCAGAAAAAAGTTCTTTAAGGCATCCTACACTGAGCTTTGATTTTCAGCTGGAGCGAGACAGAAAAAGGGAGAATAGTCTAAAATCAATTTCTTAAAGATCTGAGGAATCATAAATACAGTTTGAATCGATACCTCATGTGTGAGAGTTTGTGTGTATGTGTGTTTTCCCTCACACACATTTATTCAAACAACTGCTTTCCCATAACAGAATATTCAATTCCGTAGATTTAATAAATTGGCTTTCCAAAGTGGAATATTAGCGTCAGGCAGTGGATCCTTTACATCTGCTTTTCCAAAACTTTTCTCCCTACTGAGGATTCTCTTCTGTTCCTGACACTGATTTTGTGTAGCTGCTCATGCATTGACATTCAGGGCATGAAAACACCCCTTACAAAAGAACTTCTGTGCAAATTCTGAGAACCAGCCTAATATTAAGCAGGTGCTTAAGTCTTGTCACAAGTAGGTAATGCAGCAACATCTCAGTGTCCTTGAGTTTCTGTAGGTGAGGCTGAGTCAATTCTTGTACCACCACGGACTCCAAGAGCAGTTTTCCTGCCTAAAAATTCAGAAGGATCCTTAGGACACGAGGCTGACCACATTTACATCCCAGAGCATGGTGTTGTGTGAGCTGCTCTTCTAAAATTTATCCAAGGTGGGTAATGGATAGTAGCACTAAGACTTTGCCCTTCAGGGAGGTCAGAATTAACCAGCAGCGTGTGCAGCTTGGCTGGGGGAGCTCCTGGCAGGAGATAGCAGAGGTTGTTCCAGATGTTTCAAAGTCAGAGATTCTGGCCTGCAGTTTGGCTGTAAAGCAGAGGCACAGAGCACATGGCTCAGCCAGGGCCCCTCCCTGGAGTGCAGCTGGGCTGTTACAGAATCATAGAATGGTTTGGGTTGGGAAGGACTTTAGACCTCATCTCATTCCACCCCCTGCCACGGGCAGGGACACCTTCCACTGTCCCAGGCTGCTCCAAGCCCTGTCCAGCCTGGCCTTGGACACTTGCAGGGATCCAGGGGCAGCCACAGCTGCTCTGGGCACCCTGTGCCAGGGCCTGCCCACCCTCACAGGGAAGAATTTCTTTCTAATATCCCAACTTTACTCACCCTCTCTCTCTGTGTGAAGCCATCTCTCCTTGTCCTGTCTGTCACTACTGAAAGGTGCTATAAAGTCTCTCGAGATCCTTCTCTTCCCCAGGGTAAACAACCACCACTCTCCCACCCTTTCTTCATAGGAGACGTGCTCCAGCCTCCCAATAATCTTTGTAGTCCCCTCTGGACCTGCTCCAACAGCTCTTTCTTCCCATTTGTATTAGTTCCAAAGGCTCCATTGCTCTCATATGCAACAACTTCTCAAGCATGATGCTGAAACAGCCCTTTGGACATGGATTCCAAGTGGAACTCCTGCCTGGCTGGTCCATGGCAGCAGAAGCAAGGGATGCTCTCAGTGTTACCCTGAACCTTGTGCAGTAAATGCTGCCAGCTCCTTCTTTCCATGCACTGGAAGCCAAATGCTATTTTCCCACTAGTCCCTTTCCCTGTCTGCCCCCATGGAGCCACTCCAGCAAGGTGGGGGTGGACTCTGCCCTGCCCAGTGCTGTGTCCACAGGTCTGTGGGTGCTGGAATCCATGACAGGGGACACGGAGCCTCATCACACCCAGCTCCAGCTCTCTGTGGGGAAGAATGCATCTCAGTCCCATCTTGTCAGCTTTTCCTCTTCAAGCAGCTTGGTGTGTGGGCTGCTGCCTGCTCTCTAAAAGCTCCTGAGATATTTGTAGCTGCTCTGCTTGTTCTGATTTTGCTGGAACAAAAATAATTACTGAAAGGACAGGGATAAAAAACTGTATGTATGTGTACATATATATTCTGAAAAACCAGTTTGAAGTGTACCACAGGACTGCACTGGGTTTTAAAGGGATCTCATAAAGGAGACAGCTTTTATTTTGCTGTACACTGAAGGTTGTGAATTAGGAAAATACCACCAGAGAAACATTGCAGGTTTTGGAAACTACACCAGGACCACAGCTCTGCCCTGGAATTTCACTACAGTCTCCTGTGTACCTGGCATGCAATGGTAAGGAACTGAGTCCTGCCAATTTGTAAGGGTTATGGTTGAGTGTATGGCTGGAGGGCTGATCCAATCCAGCTAATGCATATTGCTGGTATAATACTGAATATTTCTTCTGTCTGATCTTCAGCTTTCTGGGATTAATTTCATATATGCAGAGAGAACTTGTGACTTGCACAACTTTTACTTACCTGGGTGTAATGACAGATAAGGCAGATGTGCCCATTTCCCTACTTGCCCTGGTGCTATGACTGAAGATATTTTAAACCCTTCCAACCTCAAATCAAAGAACTGTTTTAAATTTAATCTCTGAATGCTTTCAGCTGAGTTTAAGGGTGAAATTTGCCTAATGGGAGTCCTCAAGAGTGAGCTCAGGTGGGACTGAAATGAAGTTTCAGCTTTTGCAATGGGTCATATCCCAGGAGTTAAATTCTCCCTGTCTTGGGCAAACTTAGCAATCACTTCGCCTCTGAGAGATCAGAAGCAGAAATTATTGCACAAACGTGCCTACAAAATCTGTCTCCCTGTTATCCCTCCCCCTTTGAAGCCCAGCAAAAAGCTGGGACTGGCACAGCCAGCCTGATGTAATTGAATTTCCCTGCCTCTTGCATTATATTTTATCAGGTGATGGCTTGGAGGGATTTACATTGCACAGAGCTGCTGAGGAGAGTGGCTGAAAAATGGTGTGAAAATGCTGATAAATAGTTCTAAATGAAAGCAATTTTAGCAAGAGCACCTGTAGGCAGCCTTGGTCTCCTATTTGGTGACTATCCCTGCAAAGTGGGAGCTTCCAGCAGCAACAGGCACACACAGAGAGAGGTCCCACTCAGCACCTGAGGCTGGAAGAGCCAAGGAATGCCTTCTTTTTGCCTTGCTATTGAGCTGGGCCGAATTAGTGGCCAGGTTAAAGCCCCACATCTCTGCTGCTGACCCATTCATGGCTTCCTTTTCCCTTGTTAATGGGAAGTAGATGAAGGACATTGGTGTTAACAGCCCTGGGTGACACAGCTTTTCCTCTTCACACTCATCTACTGCTTGGAATAAAGGTGGGGGCAACCACAGCTCCTGTCAGCTGCATCTGACCTCTGGTTCCTGAGACAAACACCTTAAAGGCCGGGAGACTGCTAGAAAACCTCGGACTTTGGTCTCCTCTGTTGTGCTTCAAGTTTTATGCAGTTCATTCTGAGATCAGAGCAAAGAACCTGTAAAAGGTGCAGCTAAGACACCACCACATCAACTGGTTACTGGTGGGTGGAAAAAAGTTTCTTTCCAGGTTATTCTTTCTTGATATTTGAATTGAGACCAGTTTCAAAGCTTTTTTGAGATGCACTTAACACAAGAAGAAGTGGCTGTGAGGGTTTCTAGGCTTGCACTAATGGAAATGATATATGGAAATGTGAAGCTAAAAGTACTTTTTTGTTTGTTTGGTGGTTTGTTTTTTTTTTTTTTTTTTGGTTGTGTTTACGTCCAAGTGTACATGGAAATAGCTTACTCCAGCTCCTTGTACTTAAAGATCCATTTGTACTGCTGCCTCAGCTCCTCCTGTGGAAGGCAGTGAGTTGAAAGAGTGATTTAGACACTGTTAACACAAACGAGAGGAGACAGGCCAGTACTTAGCACGACAGACTCCTCAGAAAGCGTGGACAGGGAAAAGCTGTTTCTTTTCTGTCTGTCGTTTCCCCTTTGCAGACTGCAGATGAGAATCTCATAGCAGAATAATTCAAGGAGCAGGAACCCCCAGGTAATTCAGCTGCCAGTCCTTACAGTGGGTGCCCTTTGTGGCACAGCTCCATGTGTAGGAGCAGATGCTGTGTATCGGTACATAAAGGAGAGGGGGCTGTGAAGGATGAGTGACAAGGCATATTCTAAGTGTCCACTGCAGGAATTCAACAGAGAAATCCAGAAAACACAAAAATGAGGTGGGCTGAGTGGTACAGTTGCTGCTCTGTCCAAGCTGTGTCCTAAAAATAGGAGGTACTGGAGGGTGAAGTAAAATGGGTTATGGGGCAGTGGGCTGGCTGTAAACCATGTTTCAAGTGGAAAAAACAAACAGCAATTCCGATCCAAAAGGTCTGAATTAAAATCTAGAGTGGATCTCATGTTTTTCCCCAACTAATAACCACACTTAAATCTAGTTCTTAGAAGTGTATTTCAGTTTAAGACCAAGATGCCAAAAATGGCTTTATCTACTAAAGTGAGATTCATCTCTGTACAGAACACTAAGAAAAAAATTTTTTGCTCCACATGTTACAAATTTATTTTGGGTAAACTTATGTAATTCATGAATGAATGAGTATATTTCTGCTTGCTCTCAATTTATAGGAGCAAATCTGGCCTTGATATTCAAAATCATGTTTTTTGGATTAACTTGACCTGTGTTATAGTGCCCACACTTTGGATACACAGGAGAAATCCCTCCAGCTGCACTCAATACCCTGGGCAGCACCTGAGTTTCTGATTAGAGTAAGTAGCTCTTTTTTTAATTATTATTTTCTCTCCCCTAGAATTTCTGAGGAATAAGATTATTCTCCTAACTCTAGAAATAATTCTATTAATATTTCTGAATGTAACTGATTACACTGACACAAGGGAAATGGTTGGAGATTCTGGGATAAAACAAAATCTCTTGTGCAATTCTCTTGATTAAAACCATCAGACAACAAGGTGCATTTAGAAAGTCAAAAGGAGAAATGTCCTCTGACAACAGAAAAAATCAAAGTTTTCCAGATACCCACTTGGGTGATGAGTAAATCTATAAAGAAAGGGACTGATCAGCAATGAGAGCAACATCTCAGATGAGCTGGGGAGATAAAGTAAGACTTGTAAAATGTCAAGGTTTTAATTTCCTCGTGAAGGAGATCCTTTGTAGAGGAAATTAAAACAAACAGTAGAAATACCTTACCCATAGTAATAAGGATTTTATAATGAGACGAGAAGCACTGACACCATGCAGGAAGAATGGGACCAAGTTAGAAAGTGATCTGCATTTGTTCTCAAAACAAAATGAATAATTTTCTTTCAAATTCAGTGAGGATGTTGATAATGACTGTGGCATAAAGGCAGGGTGTGAATGGGAAGGAGTTTATGGACATTTAAATTACTCTGGCTGAGGTAAAAGTAAAATTCAAACTTCTTGATGTGATGATAATGAGAGGAACAAACTGCTTTTGTTTCTGATTTCTGAAAGAGCTCTTTACAGAGTGTTGGTGCCGTAGCAGGTTGGCATTATGGTAAGCACATGTATTTTAGAAAAAATAATCAAGGCATTTGCAAGTCTTTAGTGTGACCTCTGTAGTTTGCAAAGCCAACTTGGAGTGGCAGAGTCATTTAAAAATCTCAGCTGGATCACACCTTTTCTCAGAAAAGATTAAGAGAGAACAATGTGGTACCTTGCTTTGAGATGTTAACTAATTTCTATCTATTTGGTGTAATTTAGATCTGTGTCCAAATAAGCCAGAAACATTTGAGACATGCAGCATGAGAAATTCTCTCTAAGGCAGAGGTAGGTAAAGTGAAGCTAAATCTCATGAGAAGAGTGTTACAAAAAGAGAATTTCTCCAAGAAGGGAAGTATCTCTGCGAGGGGGGGTTAGTGAAATTCTTCAAGCAACAGTCCTGTCTGACCCAACTTCACCATTTCATTAATAATAGGAATTACCAGTGACGAATGGTGTTGGGAAAAGCTGGTATAAACTGGGTGGAATTTGTTCATGCTAAAGTCCTAATGAACACTGGACAAGTGACCTGAGAAATCCGTGTAGGAAAAACAAAGTCTGTGAGCCTGAGGAATGCCTGGAGATGTCAGACAAGCTTAGAAGGGTGTGCTGAGGGATCAGGATGTGATAGAACTGCAGAAAAGGCAAATTCTAAGATGCCTCGGGCAACGTGGGTCTAATAAAGCAAGAGAAATGGAAATATTTTTGTATCAGATCCTGGAACACATTTGTCTGTAGTGCCAGGTACTGCTCCAGACATCTGTGCCTAATGGAGACAAATCCAGATAAAGGTGGGTACAGAGAAGGACTGATGGGATAATCAAGTGGATGGAGAGGCAAAGACTGGAATTTTTAAGACAAGTAAACAACTGCTGTTACTAAACAGAGAGTGTTGAGGGGTATGTGAAAAAGATGAACAGAAGGATTCAAAATGCCAGAGAAGGAGATGATTTGTTAAGCTCAAGGGTAACATTGACACAAGAAGAAATGAATGTCAACAAGCCACGATTGAAAAATGTAAGCAGGCAACTCAAAGTCAGAAGAGAGAGCAAAGCCTGTCCAGGGGAGAGAAAAGCTGAGATTCTTCCCACCAAACTACAGACACTAAATGAAGGTATTTACCCTTTGGATTTATCACACTAAAAGACACCCTTTAATTAATGTGAAGAGCCTCCTCCAGGGTGTGACTCAGATCTTGGCTCTGTTGAATCAGCTCAGAGGTGTCTCTCCTCACACTGAGCTGAGGTCTAAGGTGCCTCATGTGCACTCCTGGTTCCTCAGATCCTTAAAGAATGATGGGTGACTCTGCTCATGGAAAGGATGATTATTTTAAAGATATTTTAAGGAGTATTATAGACAGCACAGTGTTAGAGATTACCTGCAAGAGCAAATGCACAATTTTGAAAGGTAAGTTCTGGTTTAGATCGATACTGCAAAGTTCCTACATGCTGATGTCATGTGAGGTACCTTCACAGCCAGCCTTGCCTTGCATTTAGGGCCCAAAAACATTTCAAAAGGAGGGCTAGCCTGCCACAGATACTTTGCTTTAACTGTGTGGAGGCTCTGCATTGTCAACTGAATTATAACATGGGCTCAGGTGTCACAGGAAATCATGGGAAGTTTAATTTTGGCAAGAAGGATGAGCTGTTCAGAGTGCCTGTGGGCGATGGGTTTTGTCTCTGTTGGAGAAGGAGCAGAATTATTGACTTCCAGCTCCTAGAAATGGAGTCTAGATTAATTACAACAAATTTCCTTAATTTTACCTGGACTGCTGAGCTGTTTAGAGCAGGGGTGAAGTGGTACCAATCTTTTGGCCGTGGGTGATTCTATCACCCCTCTATTTCACAACAGATTGTGACATCTTTTTTGGGATATACGAGTGTGGCTGTGTCTTGATGGTAAAAAAATTACACTTCCTTCTCTCAAGCCTAACCAGATCAAGCCTCTGTGACTATGTTTTCTACAGCAAAAATGAAAATGCTCCTTTCCAGGCCTCTCACTGATCTCTTTCTCCATTTTATAAAGCGGTGTTAATTTGAAGGCATTTTAAAGCATGCAGTGAAGAAAACTGCAGGTGGAGGTTTGGGGGTGATGGGGCCTCCAGTGAGGGTGAGGAGGAGGAAAGGAAATCTCGATAATGCTGCCCTTCCAGGGATTCTGCCATTAACTGATGCATTATTTTTCTAAGCTCATTAAATAACCCTTAGAACTGTGAAAAGGTCAAAAGAGAGGGGAAGGAGCTGGAGCTGCCTGTGGATTTTTGTTGTACAGCAATTTCCTGACCAAGCTGAGGAAGGAAGAGGGGGATGGAAGAACCAAGAAAGGAGGGGAGTGGAAAAGAACTGCTGATTTTTCTGTTGATCTTTTTATGTAAATAAGCGTTTCTCCTCAGACTTTTCCCTAAAGTAGTCATCAATCCAAATCCCATTGTAGCTCACCTGTAGTAGCTGCTCTCTGGTGAAGCCACAAGCTGTTGTTTACAGCAAACAACAAATTGTAATCATCTGTGGATCAGCTTAGACGTGGGGTTGATGTCTTTGGCCATCTCTGAATGTCTGGGGCAAGAATTATAAGAATTTTATTGTTCTTGCCCTAGGAAGCCTAGAATTTCTTTAGAAATACCAGATGCAGGAAGGTCTGAGGTATGTGTCTGAAGATTATGTGTCACTTTTTAAGGGGTTTGTATTTTAAATCACATTCCAGGACACACAGATAGGTCTTTGGAAGTCATAAATTTTCTAAAGAGATAGGGAAAAAGTACAGAGGAACAAGGTCTTCCGCTCCACTGATGCTGTGGGAACTTGGGACATGAGGAACATCTTTGACTGTTCACAGATCTGTCCCTAGGTATTGCAGTCAAATTCACTTGAACAAACAAAATGTTTCCTTTTACCTGGTTGCTGTTTCTTAACTCATGAAGGAGAAGATGCTTGCTTTTTCCTTTCTTTTTTTTTTTGCTTTTGTTTTGCATTGCAAGGTGAGTTTCCAAACTGAACTAATAGAAAAATCAAGGTTAATGCTGCCTGATCAAATAAGAATCATGAAGTTTGCCCCTTTGCAGAGCAATGGATGATATCTTTGGTACTTTTTGTGATGCTAGAACATTGAACATCATGTAATCAAGAGTTTATGATGAACCAGTGAGCAAAGAACATTATTTGGGTCCACTATTCTAAGAAACTCTCAAAAAAAAAACCCAAATCCCTTCACTTTTTTGTACAATTCACTGAGGCTCATCCAGCGAACCAAACACAGAAACTGCCATAGGATATGATGCAATGTTGCCCCCTTCTTCAAAAAGAAATTATTCAAAAATTCTGCACAAATAAGAATCCAAGAAATTGGATTATATATGAATAAATAGATTGTGGTTTGACATTTAAAAATTTGAGTTTTTTTTTCCAGAATGAAAGAATGTAAATACAAATTTCTGCCCTTTGCCTTTAGAAAGCTGGGAAAATGTGTGTTTATTTATCTCAGTGCAGAAATTGTGTGAAAGCCTCATTTGTATGGGTCAGAAGGACAACAAGATTGTTTTCTAAATTCAAGGCTATTCCCATATAGGACTTGATTTTAGTAACTGGTGTTCTAATGCATTAAAGTGAATCCACAATGCTGCTGGTGGGGTCTGTGTGCAATCAGTTCTCCTATCTGGGTGTCACAGCACTCCATTCTGCCTTTTTTTAGGCTTGTTAATCTTGTTACTCTGCTGAGCGTGCATCAGTGTCGCAGCTGGACTCTGCAAATCCCACGAGTAATTTCACTCAGCTCCACAAAACACATTTGTCTTTGGCAGCCCGTGAGTAAGAGCTGTTTTGATGTTGGCAGTGTTCAGTGCAGATCCGTGTCTTAGTCCTGGACTGGGGAAACACAGGCAAACATTCCACGTTTCTGCAGCTCTGTGGCCAGGTCCTGGCCTGCAGGATGAGGGCCAAGACCTTCCAGGGATCTTCTTCCAAGCCACACACACAGCAAGGGTCCATGGAGACAGCACAGGGAAGATTTGATCACTTGACCCCAACAGGGAATGGGTTCTGTGCATCCATTTCTGTCCAGAGGAATCCCGGAGTGGTTAACCTCAATTTATCCACCATAACTGCAGGCAGCAGATTCTGTCAGGGGTTTTGAGAACACAGAGCAGGGAAGGGATGCTCGGTGTTTACAAAAGGCTTGAGATTGAGGTCAGTGGGATTAGGGTGTTCAGCCTTGCTGGGCACAGTTACAAATCCCAGCTGGCACTGCTCGTGTGAGCTCACACAGAACAGGAGAGCCATGTCTCAGCGTTAGGACGTGGATTCCTCCACCCAGCAGAGTGTGGGGGCACAAGCAGCACATCTGTAAAGCGGGGTAAGTGCTTGGCAGGCGTTCCCCTTGGGATTAGCACTTGAGCAGAGTGGTGTGTGGAGCCAGAGTAACACATCTCTATTTGCTGAGCAGATTTTGCATGTTCCGTTGTGTGAGCGAGTAAGTACAAGAGCGAGAGGAGCTTTTCCAGAATTGGAACAGTTTCTTTGTCAGTGCTGCGACTCCTCCATTTAATTCCACAAATCTGCTCTAATCAGAGTGGCTTCACCCATCAGCATGGAAGGGAGGGAGCATCTCTCTCTTTCCAGCTTTCTGTGTTCTCAGGCATTGCATCTAAGTGGCAGAGCCTCCTGGGAAGGGGATTTGCTATCACTCATGTCAGTCCCAGCCACATTATGTTTATGGATATGATAGACTGAATACTAAAATTACCATTTGCACAAATGATCCCACAATTCCTTCAGGCCTACTGTATCCCTTTAATAGTCCAATCTTTCAATAATGAAGTGGAGATCAGTCAGGACTCCCTGAAAATCCCATCTTTTTATTTCATTTCTCTCTCTTTTTTTTTCTTCTCTACCTTTTTTGGGGGGCTTTTTATTGCACACATTATTTTCATTCCTTCTCTGAGCTGGATCCATTTACCAAGAAGTTTTAAGGGAGATCAAGAATGAGATTCTCAATATTCTGTTAATACCCCAGAAGCAGCAACGTGGCAGACAAATCATTGCTGCTTGAGGCAGTGAATCATGCAGAATTCAGAAGTTTGGGAACTACACACATGGAAGAAGGATGCTATTCATGAGGCCCCAGGAACAAATATAGTGCAGGAATGATACCTCAGAAAGCAGCTCTCCTTCCTTAATGCCCTTCATTGCATGCCCTGCTGCATCTCCTTTCCATTATACTTCCTGAGGTTAATATCCAAGGAAAAAAACAGTTGCCTGATAGTGCTAAACCCAAGAAATTATTAATTGCATGGGTCAAATGAAGGCTTGGACTAAGGTCTATGCAAAAAACAAGGAGGGTTTGACCCACTCAATTTTGTTTCTAGAATAGTTCTATTAGAGTTTTATTCACTTGTTTCTCAGGAAAATAAAAGTTCCCCTGAGAATCAAAATGACTTGTTGTGAAGTGAGTTTTTAAAAACTCAGCCATGGTTAAAGGGTATAAGGGAGAGTTCGTAGGAGTGGGATATGCAAAGTGGGTTAGAAAATAACTTCAGATTGGTCTGACAAATAATTCAGTGGGCATGGACAGACACTGAAATCATGGCTATGGTCCTTGACACAAGACATGATCTGGAGAGGTGATGGGAATGGGAATCCTGCTGACAAGAACAGAAATTCCTGTCAATCATATTTAGTAAATAGTCTGGGGAATTGGGAGCAATAAAGAGACTGTGTCCTAGGAAGGAATGGTGCTGTGTATGATGTATCCTTGCTTGGACTGCAGCCCACAGGGCCAGAGCCACAGGCTGAGGTGCTGCCAATCCATAGAGCTCTATGAAATCCATAGAGCTCCATAAAAGGAGCTTTAGGAAAAATATTTGGAAAAATATCATTGCCTAAAGAGTCATCAAGCATTGACTGATGAACAGGCTTGCCTGGGGCTGTGGTGGAGTCACCATGCCTGGAGGGATTTAAAAGATGTGTAAAGGTGGCCTTTGGGGACATGGTTTAGTGTGGCCCTTGCAGTGCTAGAGGAATGGTCGGACTTGATGTTCTCAGAAGTCTTTTTCAGCCTGAATTTTTCTGTGATTCTAAATCAGGGAACTGGATTCTCACTAGGGATTGATGGAGCTGTACCAGCACATATGAATGGAAAACCTGGATCTGGCTTTTTCACTTTGTATTCATGCATTTGTTTGTTTTTGTACCTCAACATTTCATTCTGTCCTCCCACTTCCCCATTTTTCTCCTTCACTCTCCTTCTGTTGCCTGCAGTACTTTTCTCTCTCTCCCTCTCTTTTCTCCTGAAATCTTCCTTTCTATTTTATTTGACACACATTTTTCTTTTACCCCTTTTACATTTTTTCTTTTACCCCTTCACATTGGTATGCTATTACTGTTTTCAACCAAAACGTGGAGATGGTCCTGCTGAGGGGAGATGATGTTCTGGACATAAGACCCACCCAAGACTCTGGTCAAAGCCATGAGCTTCCAGGGTGAGCACAGTCCCATTCAGCCCCTAAACATCAATGTGTTGTGCTCAGGGACAGTTTTCTGCCTGCAAATCAGTTTGCTGATTTCTGTGGGAGGCTCTGCAAAGTACAAGAAGCAGCTGCAGAAACTGGGAAGGTGCAACTCAGAATTTCAACAGTCCCTGGGTGGAAGATTCCACTCTTGGGAAGCCCCCATCTCCCACCTGCGTCTCCAATGGTAGGAAGCTGCTGATGTATTTTTTCTTAATTATTTCCCCTGTTGCATTTGCTCTGTTTTCTTGATTATATGAGCATGGCTCTTCTCACTGCCTGTGCTCAGCTGCCTATTTCTCATTTGTGCTGTTTGATGGGTCGTGGTAATCTGTGTGCACCCAGCCTGCTGTGCTGATTCACTGATGGAGCTCCTTGTAGGCAGAGGCTGTTGGCACTAAAAGAATAATGAAAAGAAAAACCTCCTTGGCCCTGGCCAAGCAGCAGAAATCTCAGCTATGGACAGTGAGCTCCACCCTCCTCCCTGGGATGAGCAGGAAAGAGCCCATAGAGGAAAGGTGTCGCCCTGGTTATCAAGAGTTTTCTAAAGCCTTCTGAGTTTACATTCTTGTAGAGAACTTTCTCACACAACTTCCTGTAAACAACCTATTGTTTTGCATTCTTTTATAGAGGCGGAGAAATTTGATGTACAAGTAGTTTGTCCAGTGTCGTTGGAGAGGTGGCACGTTCACCCTCCAATCCACTGGCATCTTTTGAGAACTATAAAAGATTAGAGTCAGAGAAAATAAATTAGTCTCTTCATCGTGACCAAAGCTGTGGTGCGTCGTTTTTGCTTGTGTCATCTGGTGACAGAAAGGCAAATTGGAAAGAGGGGGAAGTAGGGACTAGGGGTGTAGAGGAGCTCCAGTGACTGCAGAAATGAGCGTGGAGTTTGTGCAGAGACTGCTGAGAGCAGCCACCAGGGGCTGAGGCACATCACCTTCTCCTGGGCAGCACCATAAGTGCTGTGAAATTGTGCAACAAACCCAAATTAAAGTGCCTAAAGCAAAGCACTTAAATCCATACTTAATGGGCCAATTCCCAGAAGAGTGCAGTCCATGGACCCAAAAGGCTCACTCTGACACACGACTGTGGCCTTGAGTGTATTTCTGTGTGGTTTAGGTTGAAGTATTTTTAGGATGAATTACTGCCATGGTTTAGCCACAGCCAGCAAATCAGCCTCCCACACTCACTCACTCTCCCTTGGCAGGATGGGGGAGAAAATTGCAAGGTGAAAGCAAGATAACTTGAGATAAAGACTGTTCAAAAGGCAAAGAAAAAGTCACAAATACAAACAAAGCAGGGGCAACTCATGCCATGTTGGATTATGGGGTGTTTTTGGTGGTTTTTTTTTTTTTTTTGTGGTTTTTGGTTTGTTTTTTTTTTTGGTTTTTTTTTTTTTTTTGGATGGGGTAATTGAGAAGTGTTTTAATTTTTTTTTTTTTTTTACTTTTAGGTGAAGGGTGAGCCAAGTGCCCACCAGGGCCCTGCACAAAGACTTCCCAAGGGGCAGGGGAGGTGCTCTGCTGCCCTGTGTGACCTGGCAGCACTCTGTGCCACCCTAGGACTGTGCTGAGCCTGTGTTTGTAATCCTCCTACAGGGTATCACAGGAGCAGGAGGAACAGGGCTGAGCTGAAAGGGATTAGCAGGAGCAATTTCCAGGCAGGGATCTTATTCAAAGATATTCCTTCCATGGGTTAGAACACAACCAGTCTGTGGCTTTTAGAGTAGCAATTATCAATGACCCAGTCCAGAGCAAGAGAACTGAAGTGCCTGTCACCTTTTATGCAGGTTTGAATAGCCAAAAGTTTTAAAAAACTACTTGTTCCCCATTGTTTGACTGTTATAAATTTGAGCAGATTGCTGTTGGAAGCAAAGGTGTTTTTTACAAGGTTTCACAGAACCAGCTCAATTGAAATGAAATGTTTGATGAGGAATAGTTAAATTGTTTTGACTTCAATTTGGTAATGACAAAAACTTTATTTTGAGAACAGAAAAACACTTGATTTTCACATTTTTCTCTAATCTAATTTGTATGGATCTTATATTACATTCAGCATTAATTTTAAATAGCTTGCAATGGCATAGAGTGCCACACACTATGGCATTTTGATGTCTCCATGTGATTTTTTCTTTTAACACAATTTCTCTTTTGTGGCAAGGTTTGAGAACTTAGGCTGCTGCTTCCCATTCAGAAGAGGAATTTCTTGTAGAAATGGAAGTTCACTTTATTAACTACAACTACTACCACAGCAGCTCATTCTTTCTCTTCTCAAAATACTCCCCATTCTTCTTCCCTCTGTCTTTAGCGCTTCTCATTTTTCTTTTCTCCTTCCTATCCTTATACTCAGTAAAAATCTCCTGTGCTTCAAAGGAACACTGAAGGTGTAGATATAAACCAAGTGTAGTAGGAAGAGACAAAATGGGGCTATGGGAGCATCAGGGTTAGGTTTTGTTCCAGTGCTCAATCCTTTGAATCTTGAATGCTGTTTCTGGGGACAGCAGAAGCTTTGTGAGAGGGTGTTATTGTAAACAAAACCTTTCTCTTGATGAAGTGCACATTTCACAGGGACACTGCATTTTGCAGGGTTGTCTTTTGCAAGTCAAAAGGGAGAAAAAAAAATCTTAATTCTTCAATCCATTCATTACTTGAGACTGCTAAATGTTGGTGGAGACAACACCTGGAAAACCTCTCTGGCTGTGTAGCTAAAAAGGACTGCATCAAACTTGTTCCCCGTATAAATTGTTTACACTTTGTCTTCTCAAATACATTAGATAGCTATTTGACAACTGTGGAACTCAAATATAAACAAACACATGTAAACACATGTAAATATATGTATACACACACACACTGTGTGTATTTATTCAAACTGTAAATTCTGTTTGTTGGCTACCAGTGAATTCATCACTTGCACAGATGCAGCTGGGAGCCCTCTACCCTGGCACAGCCCAGGATATTTCCTCTAGCAGAGCCCACCTTTGCCTGCAACCTTTCAGATGATCATATATTATAAAATTCCTACTACTCAGCCCATCCCATTCCCCAACTCCAGCCCCTCTGTCCTGCTCAAAGGGCCAAACACCTTTGCTCGTGTGAAGCCCATCCCAAAGACCTTGTGAGTGTCTCCCATCCTTCACCGGCAGCCCGGCGGCCGCGCTCCATTTCCCGCAGAATTTCAGCTGCTCGGGCGTTTATCAGGAGCATCTGTTAAACAATCTGGAGGGGAGCAGAGCTGCTGCCATTAGTGCGGGGGTGAGGAGGGAGCTCCTGAGCGGCGCAGAGAGCAGAGGAGATGAGGCTGTGCCTGCTGCTTCGGGGGGTGTTGTGACCTTGACTTCTCGTTGATGAGCGATGCCGAGCGTCTCGGAGCAGAACTGACAGGGCTAATGTTCCTCACATCCTGAATGGATGTGTTCTGGTCGTGGGGCTGGAGAGGGATGGAGAGGATGGATCATTAGAGAGACACAAACAATTAGAGCCTCAGTGTTGAGTTCTCACAGAGGCACTGGCCATGAGTGTAGTGAAGAAACAACATGCAGGAGTGTTTATCCCCTTTTCCCTAAAGGTCACCTTTCATTTGGAGCCTTTTTTGCCCTCCTTGACTGACTTTTGATGCTTTTGGGGTCCAGAGAAGGTGAGCAATAGTGTGTACAAGAAACTGAAACCTAGGAAGATGATTAAGGGAATCATGGAAGGTAAATCTCTTTGGAAACAGAGCAGCTCAGCTGGACTTGCAAGGCTCCTGACATTCCCCTGCTGGGCCCTAACCCTACATGAAAATTTACACCCACAACCTCTGTGACCTTCCCAAATTTCCAGCACCTTCCTGCCAAATCAACATCCACTTCCAGTGCCTCTAGTTTTGTGTTCAGCCTGATGCGCTCTGCGAGGTGCTGTGTACGAATCCTCTTTGCCCAACCACCACTACACAAGAATACTTGGCAGAGCAGATCCCTTTCTTTTACCTCAAAACCAGCCCTGATGGGATCGCTTAGTCCCTATCAAAGGCTGCCCAGTGTCCAGAGCCCCACAGCAACAGCCCCACTTCCTTTCTGGAAAGGAACTGGGTTCTAACAGTCAAAGTTTTGCCTATGACATATTTTTTCTCTTTCCTTTCAATTTCTGCATCTGCACACTTCTAGAGCCCTAATTCATTTCTTTAATGGCCCTTCAGCTGTTATATTTTCGCTTGTCAGGGTGCTTTTTTTAATTTCCCCCCCCTTATAAATGTATAAAACATTTAATGAAGAAATAATGATATTTTCTCATGTCACTGCCTATTTTTCCTGTCATATTTGATGTGTTTGTAATGTGGGTGGACATATTATTTATGACCAAGGAAATTAAATATTATTTCACTTTTTTTTTCCCTAATGCAATCTGTGTCATCTTCCAGTTCCCAATTTCTTTCCATTAAAGTTATTGTCTTTGCAGTTCCACTTGACCGTTCGCTGTTGGTTTTGCAACAGCGCTGCCAGAAGATGCAGAAAAACATAATGGGGAAAAGAAATGGCATAATTTGCAGGAGATACTTTTCTCATCTCATTTAAATGAAGATCGTTTGTTCCTGGGTGTCAAAAACATCAAGAGCAACAAAAATATGGAAATTGGTAATTTCTTGCACTAGGAATACTTCCAAATCTTTGGAGATTCTGTCTGATTCTAGCAACTACTAAAGATGTGTCCAAGCCAAACTTCCAGCATAAAATAACTTCAAACCTCAGAAGCTTGAAATCTGGGCCTGAATTTTTTATGTCTTTGGCCCCAAATGCTTCTCTCATCTCCTGCCAGAACGTCCTCAAAACTGGGAGAGGAATCACAATCCCTAACATATTCTTTAATCATTTGGATGAAATACAGACAAAATGGAGCTGAACAAGGTGATCATGGGCTGTCAGACACAGCCTTTCATGTTTAGCTCTGCTTGTGTATTTTCCAGTCCTTCCATAACACACAACGTGGCATGAGAGCGTGGGGCAGGAACCCTTTGTGCTCCCAGAATCTGCTCCAGCCATAAAAGACTTCTCAGAGGCTCCTGGATGGGATTTTTCTGATTCAGGAGAGGTGGGATTAGCTCTCCATTCTGAGCTCATCCTGTTTGATTTTCTTTAACCAAAGACAGATGAGCTCCTCTAGAGCTGAGGCATCTCTTCCCTCTTCACTGGCCACTTCTTTTATTATGGGTGGATTTGCCTGTCGTGGGTGATGATTCCTCCACAGACTCCAGGAAGCCTGGAGAACTCCTTGAGTCTTGTCTGTCAGCTTTAATCTGTACAGTGTATAATGGGGGACAAATCCCATCCAGTCTTTCCATCTGTCCCATTCCTGTTTTCAGCCACAACAGCTCCAGTACCAGTCTCCCGCAGGAATCAGAGGTGAAGGCCAGCAACCTCGAATGCTGGAGGAATAAAAAGCACCCTGACTCGTCTTACACCGAATATTCTTTCCCCAAAGCTTGTCTCTTTCCGCACTTTTCCCCGGTTGCTCCTCATGTTGCCTGTGTATTTTACAGAGGAATTTTTTTTTTTTCCCTGCTTCCTTTGAGATGTCAAGGCTTTGTTTCACAGTTCCTACTCCTTGTAGCCAAGTCAAACCCAAAGAGCCTTCTATCACCTTTCTTCCTCTTTTCCGTCCTTCCCCCCAACATCTCAGCAAGGCTGCCTGTTAATCTCTTCTTTTGCAAAGATTAGAAACGTGGCTTTTCCATGACCTTTCTGAACAATCAGGATCTTGGAGTCCCTAAGATGGGTCACCATTATCTCATCTTTTGGGCTGTTAACAATGATTAAGCAGGACAAAGGATGTGCTCAGAGCTATGGAGTTTCAATCAGGCCTTAGGGAGTACCTGGAAATAAAAGCAAGCAGAGTGGTAAAGCTCCTGCAAAAAGAAAGGTTCGACCTTTAGAAAACATCCTTGGTTGGTGCTTTCTCGTCTTTTCAAATATACATAAGAAAAAATTGCAAAAATAGGCCTGTAAGTGCAGACCCTGCCTCTGGACCAATTCCCCAGAGGGCTGCTCCCACAGCATGTGCCACTGGACCGAGCACTCCGGACTTGGGAAAACCAGGTCACAAACAGAAATGCAATTTTAAACTGTTATTTTTGCTTATGATCTATCTCACTGTCTGTCCACCTGTGTGCTACATGTTTTCCCCCAGGTTTTGATTACCTGAGTACAGCAGCTCTGAGCAAGGGATGACTGATATTTCCACCACTCCTGATCCATCTCACAACAGAGCTGGGGCTCTTCGAGGTGCAGTTCCTTTACCAGCTTCTATTTCCAGCAGTTTCTCATCTGTGGCTCACCTTTCCCAGGGATAAAGAACACCAGGCAGGGCCAGGTGAGTGAGCAGCAGGTGAGTTACCAGGAGCATGGAAGCTTTCCCATCCAGCCCAAGGATTCAAAGTGCTTTGGTTTGGTTTTGTGGACTCAAAACTCTTGCAGTGCGTGTGCAAGGACTTGTGTTTGTCACATGCTGCTGTCACCTCACAGAGGGCAAACAACTGACCAAACAAACCAAGAACTGACTTGGAATATTCTGTTAGCTTTCCTTGTCCACAGAGCAGAGGAGGAAACTGAAAGGCAGACACATCTCTTGAGAAAACCATGGCCAGAGGGTGTCTGAACCAGGTGAGATGGCAGAGAGATGGGTATAAAGTGAGCTGGCTCATACACCCATTCATACTTGGGCAGATAATGGGATGTTCATGGAGACACAGAGAGAGAAGGAGATTTGGAATCACAGAACACTTTGGAAAGGACTTCAAAGATCATCTCATTCCATCCCCTGCCATAGAGAGGGACAACTTCCACTATCCCGGGGTGCTCCAACCTGGCCTTGGACACTTCCAGGGATCCAGGGGCAGCCACAGCTGCTCTGGGCAACCTGTGCCAGGGCCTCACACCTTCACTGAATGAAAGTTCCCAATATCCACACATCCAATCCTCTGTGTCTTCTCCAACAAGTCTCCTTCTGCCTCTTCAGAGCACTTCTACCAAGCGTCTGCAAGGGAAGCAAAGGCAAGGAGGGGAGTCATTAACAGAAAGTTTAGAAGAGAGGAATAAAGGAATTTTTTTTTTTAATGGGCTAAAATGTGAAGAATGGCCTTTGTGAACAATTCAGTCATTTATCATTATTTCATTGGCATTGTATGAATTATACATTCAAGACTATAATGGAGTAATATCTCATCTCCTTTCCCCCTCAGTGGGCACTGAATGAATGGCCAGGTGAGCTGCACTTGGACCAGCACCATTCTCCAGGAGAGTCAATGTTCACCTCCTGCTGCTCTCCTGAATTTCTGTTCAATAAGTGCATGTTGATCTTTTATCAATTTTTTTCTGGGTGTTAAAATTAATGAGTATTTAGAAAATAGCTTTTGTCTTTTTTTTTTTCTCTTATTTTTCTTTTCCTATGGAAAAACAGAAGAGTGGAGGGGAAGAGAAGCATGTTTTAAAAAAGCTGGAGCCAAGCAATATGGTTTTTCAGTTTGTCCAAGAGCTAAGGGATAAGAGTGGACAAAATCTTTGTTATAGCAGCTCAGTTGATGGGTGGGGAAATGCTAAACTGGCTTAACTCACCAACATTTTTTGAGTGGTTTTATACTTGCATAGTTGCCTGCAAAAATATTGTCTCACAGTCATGAAGTAAATTGAATTTGTCCCTTCAAAACTGGTGTTTCACTTGAGAGAGCTCTGACTTTTCCCCAGGAGAAGGGTCAACTCCAACCCACAAAGAGGGTTAATAAAAGTATTCCTGCTGCAAGAGATTGGAGGAGCTGTGAACTCTGGTTTTAGAGGCAGGCAGTGAGGTGTCTGCTTAGCAGACAATCAGGATCCATCAGAAACTAACAGTAGCCATAAACCTCAATGGATTAACTTCCATCCCTTTTGATTTCCAGCTGTATTACACCTTGGCTGTGTCACTGCCAAAATAAGAGGTCCTAAACAGAATAGCAATTATCTCAATATAATTAATTCAGTAGGCACTTCTTTCAATTTTCTCTGTTATGTGTTGATTCCTGCACCTCTTCCCTGCTCCCAGGTTTTTCTCCCTCTTCCATGGAAGGGTATTTCCTCCTCCCAGCTGGCCTGTTAGGGAGATGGAGCCCTGGAGCACTCCAGATTTTGGGAACAGAGGTCTCTGATGCAGGGTGTGTAAGAAGGAACATCCTGTATTAAAAATAAATTCCACAATGTACCATAAGGAATTACTGTAGAATTGTATTTTCCCCTGAGACTCTCACTGAGCCTGACTCAATTATGCCATCCTCTTTCTTGGAGCAAGAAAATGGTAGATAGAGAAGGAAAACAGATAGGAGCCTTAACCAGCTTCGTGATCCTTGAACCCCAGGGCTTTAAAGACGCCTGACATCTGCATTTGAAGAGGTCATTCCACTCAACCTTTCTTTCTTAAGTACATCGCATTTACACAGAGCTCCTGAGCACCTCCACACAGGCGCTGATAAAAGGCTGGCAGCAACACAGAGATGATTTTGTTTGAATTTGAGGTTTTCCAATAAATACACCTAGACCATGTCCTTTCAAAAGTCAAAGGGTTAAAACTTTCCATCAAGGCAAGGTATTCCCCAAGCAATCTGCATCGAGGGCTCTCTGAAGCACAAGAACATTGTTGACCCAGACATCACTAAGTTCTTTGCTTCTGAAAAGTTCTGGCTGCTGATAAACCTTTGTCCTTTTTCTTTGATTAGCTTTGCTCTGGCTGTAAATCCTATTTTGTTTTGTGCTGGGGTCTAGCCAAGGAAGTATTTCTATTAACCTGGAGCAGCTGGAGAGTAGCTGGCTCTTACTGTCAGGGGATTGCAGCCTGAGTATCCTGTAACAATAATGTTTTTCACTGTTGATGCCCCAGTCTAAAAAGAAAGAGATCCATGTTCCCTCTGCGGTTATTTTTCTACCCTGGAAGATGGCACAATTGTGTGGGCAGGATGTCATTAGCTTAAAGATGGCAGCCGTTAGAATTTCCATCTAAAATCTGTTCCCCACCCAGACTCCGTGTCTGCTGTCTTTGCTGGGAGCTTTAATTTATCCATTCATAGAGTGGGAACATACTCCTGCTACTTTCATTACCCAATTGGCTTTAATTAAAAAATCTGTAACGCCTCCTGTCTTGGAGGGCTTTGAGTTTGGCATCCTGATGCCAGGAGCCCTTGGAAGAGAAGGGGATGGCAGTCAGCTGCAGGAGCAGCAATTCCCATGCTCGGAGCAGGGATGGGCTGCACCAGGGTGCAACACCCTCATTCACATTCCTGTGCAGCCACCTGCGAGTCCCCGGATCTTCCACATCTCCTCTGCCTAAAGGAGGAAAGAGAGCCTACTTTTAGTCCCTGATGCTTTCTGCTCAGTTACAGCATTTATTCTAAGCCCTTCCTGCCCCGAGGCTGTGGAGCCTTGCTAAGTTCACTACCCTCATTACTGGAGCATCACAGCAGAAAAAACAAAAAAAAAAACAACAAAAAAAAAAAACAAAAAAAAAAAAAAAAAAACCCACCAAAAAAACCCACCAAAACAAAAAAAAAAACTCTCTGCCTGTGTCTTTTGCCCAGGGTCTGTGACATCCCTCCATATCTCACAGGTGTAAAATGAACACCAAGTAGGCACAGGAAATGTTAAAACCCCTTGTCTCTAAAGGCAAACTCTGTAGAGACTAATCCCTGGGAGAATCTGGGATTTTAAAATTGGTGTGTTTTCTCCTTTCTCTTATCTCTACTCCCTCTGAGCCTTTTGCCATGTATTTACTGTCCCTTTTCCCCTTTCCCTGTGCCACCTCCCCACTCTGCATAGGCAGTGCCCTCAGCCAGCAGCACTTTATCTGCTTCCAATGTAGCGTGTCCTAGAAAGAATTATAGCATTGCCTTTCTCCCGACAGCCAGTCATCTCTCAGTAACATACAATAAGCTGTACTTGGGCCAAAGGAAATGGGTTTATCCTGGCGGGTAATTAATTTTCTCAGGGTTCAGTTTCCCACACTGAAATTGGTCTCCGTCTGATCAATTAGAAGAACATTTCACAAACGAAACTGATTATGAATCATGGTTTCAGCTCAGCTGTGGAAAACCTGATACATGGTTATTGGAGCAAAAAGTAGAGGGAAGCTTCAGCCCATTTATCCCAGCTACTGCTCAGGAGTGAAGGCAACACGCAAGCACACACTCGCTCCTTCCAGGAGGAAAAGATGCTGGGACTCCACCAGTTCACAGCATAGTTCTGAAAACGGTCCTCAGATCTCCAGAGTTGTCTCCCTGGACTTGAAGTTTATCCACTGGCTGAACACTGTCCTGGGACCTCCCCTCTGAGCACTGGCATAGCTTAACTCTGGCAGATCCTGTTCCTTTTTGACCCCAGACATGCAAATAAAAAATGGAAAAAACTTTTGGATGAGGAACATCCCAAGATATATTTAATTCAGATGTAATGGCTTTGAACAAGGAAAGGAATGATCTCAGACTTATGAGGTCTCTGTATCACAGTGAGCCTCTCCTTCCCATTTTCCTCTGCTGATAATAGTCACAGAAATGATGGCAGTTGAAATTTAACTTTTAAGAGAGTGACATTTCCATTCCAGCCTTGAGCAAGCCTGCAGGATCCAGCTCGCAGTGGGAGCAGTTACCCACTGTCCCACATCAATAAGGAGAACACTCTCCATCTCCTCTGCCCTTCTCTCTGCCCCATGTGCCCCCCAGCAGTGAGCAGAACCATTAGTTCAGTTTTTCCTGTGTCTTTAAACCATGCCCAACACTTTCAAGGAAATAAATAACGTCAAGTGTTCAAATGAAATTTTGCTGAGAACCCTCTTTTTCTCCTGAAAAAGCCATGACACTAAACTTTCCAGTCATCTCAAGCCTTGAATAGTTTTTCATTTGTGTCAGATTAACCAAGTTAAAATTCCCTCTCACGAACTTGGCATTTAGAGGTATTATGCCAGAAGTAGCTTAATAACTTTCACTTCAAAAATAAAGAAAAGAAGAAGGAAAAGAAAGGCATTTCTTGGCATCATGCAGAGTAAACAAAGAAATGCAATTTCACAAAGCAGGACCTGCTAAAGGGGAGGTGCTGCAGACAGAGGGGGGACTGAGGCTGGACTTTGCAGTGAAACAAGGCTGAATATGAAAAATTCATAATCTAATATCCCAGGCAACAATCATGTCTGTTTTTATACATCAAACTGGGTCAAACCCAGTTAGTGCCTGGGCAGGACAATCTCTAGAAAAACAACATTAGTAAAAAGAGGAGCCATAGAAAGTGGTTCTCAGAGGGCAAGTGTGTACACGGTTCCTATAGTTTTATTTATATATATATATATATACATATATATATATACACACACATATATATAGATGTAAAGAATATGTTACTATTTTATACATCTCCTTTTTCCTCTGTCTCCCTGACATAGACCTCTCATAGATGGAGAACTGCATTTGCAAAAATAGGCTTAATTTGGAGTTGAAATATGTAATGCATTGGCTGTCTCACAGACTGACCTTTACTCATGCTGGAGAAGTGGATTTGGAAGGGAGAAAAAGAAGGCTTTTGATGCTTAAAAGCTTCTGCAGGAGGAAACTCTACACACCTGAGGTCACACCTGGGACAGCTTTGTCACCAGCATGGTTTATTCCTAATGAAGGAAGTCTGGTTGTGCCAAGGAAATGGAGGTGTTGACTGTGGCTTTTAGTGTAAAATATAATATTTCTGTAAACCCTCAAACTGTGGAGCAAGACCTGGAACATAAAGAAAGACAAACCCGACTATTATCCTGATAGACTCAAGTGCAAAGAAAAGAAGGGCTGTTGCTCTGTGGTAACCCCTGTTAAGGAATGTTTAAAGATGAAATTTCTGAACTGAACAGTCTCAGCTAAAATAGTATCCTAGCTCCAGGCTCTTGGAGATGTTGCTTTTAAGATGCAATGGAAAACTGATGCCCTGACCTCTTGTGGTCACTAAACACACAGAGCCAGATTTCCCAAGCATATGATTGTTTTCAACACAGTCTCCTTCCGAGATTTTTATTTGCTTTCCTGAATAATGTTCTCTCCAGTGCTCCCTTCACAATTTCACCAGGGACTTACTCAGCATTCCCAATCCTTTTGTAGAAGGCACAGTGTAATGTGGTTGGAGGTGTCCACCCCCAGCAAATTCCAGAACCCACTGCAATAGGCCACAGACAATGAAATAACATTGGAACGTGACCTGCTGTCCTGCACAGCTGCTTCCAAGGATTCCTTGGAAGCAGTGCTGCCTTTTGGGGCATCTGAAATCATCCTTGAATGTAACTTGACAATCAAAGTTCAGAAGTAACAAGAAGATCTTTCAGAATAAGGGGATGCAGGCTGTATTTTTTCACTGCCTCAAAATGTTTCAGGACGTTTTCAGCAGAGAAACCATTCTTGAAGAGCTGACAAAAGGAGTAGGGTGAAGGATCTTTTGCATGGGTGTCGGCAGTCTAAATTATACGAGAGTCGAGTTTCCAACATATCTTATGGTTACTGTCTGTGTCTAGTGAGTTTTGCTGTAAAGAAATGATGGGTTTTGAGCCAACCATCTGGTGTGACCACATGGGAAACCAGAATTTGATTCACACCTCTGCAGGCAAGAGTCAGATGCTGGGAACATTGAGGACCTGACTGCAGGGCTTGAAAAACATCATTCTTTTCACTCCATCTTTGCTCAGTGCTGATGGGGACCTCCAGATACAAATACAGCCTGTGAGATGACCACTGAAATTTCAGAAGAGGCTGGAAGCTTTGAGGGTGAATAGCTTGTGCTGCTAGGGGAGAATTGAAAACAGTCAGAGAGAAAATATAATACATATAATACAAATTACTTGTTAATGTGTTTGACCTACTGCCTTTTGGGTTAGCTTCTGGGTCTTTTGTGAAGGAGAAGTCCCCAGTGTGAAATGTGGTTTTCTTCATTCCATAAAGCTGCAGGAATACCTTCCTTGTATGGAGAAACAGTGGAGGGAAGCAGGAGCTTCCCAGGGGGTGATTATTGGCAATGTTTTTTTCTTTTAAAACCAAAATCTTGCTATTTACTATGACCATGATAAAGTGGACACAGCCTGAGCTTCCTTCCTCCTTCTTTCATAAGGCTCCTCTCTCGTGGCCATCACCAGAATCTGTGATTCAGAATCTGTGATTCTGTGACCTCAGATTCAGGGAGAGGATGGGATAATTCCCAAGATATTTGAGTAAGGTGCTTGTCTGGATGAGACTGCTGAAGGACTCAGCTAATGCTGCTTGGGTTAAGAGGATGTTTGTAAGTGTAAACCCAGTCCAGCAGTTTAGAGGCTTGAAACAAGGCAAAAGTGGGACAGAGTGAGGCTGTCACTCTGGGCCCAGCGGTGAACGCATTTCCCACTGTGTGCCCAAAGCCAGTGGCATTCCCCTTCTGGAAGGCTGGCTCAGGGAGAGAGTGATGGGGCTGGAGCTCTGTGGTCATAAAGGTCTGTGCTGCTGCTGGGAGGTCACCCCAGGATGAGGTGCAAATGCTGTAAAATGAGGGAGGAAGAGAGCATTTCCTACCATAACACATTATGCACAAACAGTAAACAGATACCCTCGGAATGTTTTTGTCTGAGATGGGGAATAAAGCAAAAATAGTCAGCAAGACAGAATCAGAAGCCTATCTCTCCTTTAACAATCTGCACTGAACCATGTTCCCAATAGCCACTTGGCAACAATTATCTGAGAGGGAAAGTGGTGTGGAGTGCAGAAAATAAGGGCAGAGCTGTAACAGCGGCAGCAGACTCGAGCCAGGATGTTGTTTTTGTTCAGTTCTCCTCTTGAAGCCAGTCCAGGTTGGTTCTGCCTCAAGCTGGTCATGCTTTGGGCGCTGCTTTAAGACCCAAATGTTTTTAAAATGGCAGAGTGGTGAGGCAGGGGCTTGGTGCAGCACATGGGGGCTGTCAGAGCAGGGCTTTAACCAGCATCTCCTTCCCTGCTGCAGTCTGGACTCAGGCTGTGCTCCTAGGGAGTTCCTCTCCAGGAGACAAAGGCTGCTCTGTGACCTAATGGGTTACTGAGGAAGATTCCAAACCTTTTTTATCCTTTTTTGACAAGAATTGAAAGGAAAACAAAAAGTCCATAGGGACAAGGAGTTTTCCTGCAAATTCAATTTCCATGAGATATTTCAAGATGTCCCTGGCATATTTGACTTCTAATATCAAAGGACTATTTAAGTTAGAAGGTGAAACAAGGTATATGGACTGTTTTGTACTGATTAGAAACTCTGAAGAAGCAGCTGAGGTAGAGACTAACTCATGGTATGATTTCATTTGCTGCAGATTCTGGGGTGAAGGTGACAGAGTACAGAGAGGAAACATGAAAGAAGCCCTTTTTTTTGCCACAACATTAGAGTGGTTTGGCATCCTTATCATCTTGTGACATGATGCAGGAATAAGCAAGATGAGGCTGGGCTTACAGTCCATTAATGGCTCTCACATTCCTGATGAATCCCCACCAGTTTTGTAGGGCCTCACACAGTCAGGAACGGCTCCTGACCAGGTCATTGGGGTGATATTTCAAGCAAGGATAGAATAATTTTGAGAATGGTTTATCTCCTTTCCAGCCTGCGGTCAGATAGCATCCCTGTGGCAGCCATTTCAGTTGTCTATGTGGAAAAGTAATGTGCAGAAAGTAATTTAATGTAATGGATTGTTTAGCTTTCTTTTAATTAAATGTAGCAGCTGGAAACAAGGAGAAGACAGCTCTGTATCACCGAGCAGGTCTCTAATGGCAGGCATCCTCCACAGACCCTACTTAGTGTGCTGCCCTTTCAGCCCAAGTTGAAAACCCAATACTGTTGAATACCCCAAAACCTTATGACTTTTTTCCCACCTTTCATAAAATATTTTAATGGGTCGATTTGTTTCTTTTGCTATTTCTCTCTGTCCCCAAAACTCAAACTGCTGATGATAAATATGTGTCAAAGCAGCTCAACCAGCTCCAGAAATCATCTCCCAGAGGATCCCAGCAGCTAGACAAGGGAGGATAGTGCTGAAGTTCCTTGGGAAGCTGTCCTTTTCAAATGACTGACTGAGGAGCTCCGACTGTTTATTCCCACCAAATGATTCTGGCTTTTTGAAGATGACTGAACACATTGCTGGGCCTTTCAGCTGAGCTCCTTTCAAGTGAGAACAAAAGGCTGCTTGTAAAGTGTATCAATGCAATTGTGGCTCCCATGGTCATTGCGGGTGTGATGTTGTCCTGGGAGCAATAGTGACTTCAAAGCAAGAGCATTTAATGGCATCGTTTGCCCCACAATTTTGGAGTGGATGGCTTTGGGAAGTACGTCAGCTGGACAAACTGGGGGTCTTTTCAGTATAAAAAGGTCAATTTTCCACTGGTTTACAAGGGCAGGGTAACCATGGTGTTAAAAGTGTTTATTTTCCCTGTGGCATTTCCAGGGAGAGTGACAGCTCAGATGGAAGTACCCACATGGCAGATGGCTAAAGGCAGGTGACATAAATCCAGCCTGTGCCTTGCTGTACTCATTTCCTTTTACCACTCACACTCGCTTCTTTCCTCCTCATTTTAGAAGGGATTTGTGTGTAAACAGAGATGGAATAGCTTTTGTGAGGTTTCCCTCAAAAAGCTTGGTACAAGGAGGTCACTGTGTTCTCCTGGCTTACCCCTCACCCTGGCTAATGGCCCAGTGCCCAAGGCCATGGGCAAGAAGCCCAATAGGTCACATCAGAGCCTACCTAAGTCTAGGTCATGGTCTCTTCCTGGAGAACAGCTTGCACTCCTCCTCCTGCCTGGATCCCCACGAATTTCCTGCTGGCTGTGCACAAGGCTAAAGACAGGTTTGGAAGCAACATCTGTACTCGATGGGAAGCTGGGCCAAGACTCTGAGAGTTTGCCAAGCAACCCTTTGCCTACGGTGTGTAAATCTACACCTCTTGCGAAGGGAGAAGAGCAAGGAGGGAAAGGCAGTGCCAACTTGCAGATTTGTAAAAGAGGCTTTTAAGCTCTCTAGAGGGGTAACTTGCAACTGCTAAATATACTTCAGGAGAAATACAGCCAGATCATTTCTTTCCTCAGCCTCGCTACAACTCTTTGTGTTTTTCCTCTTGGGAGGGGACAGGGATGCAGCATCGGTGGGGAAGAGGCTGGGAGGAACAGTGGGTTTGGTCTATTTGCTATTAACTCCACCACATGCCTAATCAAGGATTTTTCCAGTTCTCCTGTCTCGATCCGTAGGGAAAAAGAATTGAGAGGGAAAGATGTGGAAAAGGAAAAATGAAGGGTTTCTGTGCGTGCAGAGGAAGATATTTTGACAGAATGCGTGATGGTGACTAAGAAAAGGGGAGAACAGGCAAGTGTTAAATGAGTTTGTGTTCCTGGCTGCTGAGTAGCCCCAGGAGGTTCCCAGCAAGGCTGCCGCTTTTTTATTGGAGTTTTGTGCCGGAGTTATAAACCCTTTAAATGAGCCCAGATCATTAGGGAAGCTTGGCTGATCACTGATGAAAAAATATAACAATTAAAACAAAGGGCTGGAAGAGGGAAGCAGAGGGAGAAGGAGCTGGGGGTGAGCAGTTTTAATACTTAATAACAAATACTAATAATGGTGCTGAATCTGGGACTAATTAAAAGTTTCTAAAAAGAGAGAGGAAGAGAGTGGGATTAATCTGGAGTGTTTTGTCTGACAGTTTCTGTGAGTGCCTGAAAAGTTACCCTGGCAAGGAAGATGGGACACAATGCTGGGGGCCAAGCAAAGCTCTGGAGAGAGATGGATCTGAGCCATGGTGGAGCCTGCTCCACCTGCTCTTCTGAGCTCTGTGTTTTGGTGTCTGCCCCATATTTCAGGACTACCTATGGTCATTCTCCGACACGGAGCAAAGGGGCTGGGGAACAGGAGCAAAGAAGGGAGTTTGAAGTGTGGAGAGAGTAAAATTCTTCTGTGAAAAAGAGACTGCTTTGGGCAAAGAGACCTGTGTGGCAGCAGCATGGATCTGAGAATTGTGATGTAGTGACAGCACCCACAGCCATGGCAGGAGCCAAGGAAACAGGACCCAGGAAGGACCACAGGTGGCAACAAGTCAATGCCATGTAGCTTTGCAGGGCTTGGAAGAGCATTCAGAGGAAGAACTGCTGCACGCTCTCCCTCTTGCCGTGCTGCTCTCAGCTGATGTCAGGACACCATGGCAGATTAGATGGGTTTCCCTGGCTGTTCCTCCACCATTCCTTCTACCAGTGCTGTGTCCCAGTGCACCTTTAATCCCACAGAGATGAATGCTCCCAAAAGCAACAATCCCACGGGTCTGCCTCCAGCTGTGCCTCCAGCTGTGCCTCCAGCAGTGCCTCCAGCTGTGTCCTGGGGCCTGGGTGTGTGGTCAAGCCTGAAATAACCAAAGCAACAACTATTGCCTTTCCCTCCTCAGTTCAGCAGCTGCCCGAGGAACAGTTCAGCCTGGAGAAACATCTTTTGGGGGTAATTTCATCTAAACTCTTGCAGGCACCAACACTGCCACCTTCCATGCTTCATCCTTGTGGAGAAAGGACCTGGCTGTGGGGAATGCCAGCCTCAGACACCATACTCCTGCCAGCATGAGCTCCTTCTCAACTTCCTTGTCTGTGCAGGCAACTCTAAGTTTTAATTATTATTGCTTTTTGCTGTTCTTAGTCTTAATTAAGTCTGACTTGCTGACTGTTTCAAGGGAGATGATGTCTGGGAAACGCCTTCCTGCCTTGAGTTTTGGATTGTGGAAGAGAAATATGAAGCCCATTGTCACTGGATCAGCCAGGCAGCAGAAATGCAACATCATAGGGACTAGGGGTGCTGTGGGACTGGGCCAAAGCTCAATTAAAATGGGACAATCCACCTAGGAATGAACACAGAGCAAGAAAGCCACAGAGATGTGTGCCTGGCAGGTAGAACAGATTTCCCAGAAAATTCCTCTGTATTAATCTACTTGGATCTGACTTAGAATCAGAGAATCATTAAGGTTGCAAAAGACCTGTAAGATCCCAAAGTACCATACCCACATGCTTTTTAAACTCGTCCAGGGATGGTGATCCCATCCCCTCTCTGGGCAGGCTGTTCCAATGCCTGGAAATCCTTTCAGGGAAGAAATTCCTCCTGATGTCCACCCTGAGCCTGCCCTGGCCCAGCCTGGGGCCGTTCCCTCTCCTCCTGTCCCTCTTCCCTGGGAGCAGAGCCCAACCTCCCCAGCTGTCCCCTTCTGTCAGGAGTTGTGCAGAGCCACAGGGTCCCCCCTGAGCCTCCTTTTCTCCAGGCTGAGCCCCTTTCCAGCCCCCTCAGCCCCTCCTGGGGCTCCAGCCCCTTCCCCAGCTCCATTGCCCATCTCTGCATACACTTTCTCCCCTTTCATTCTGTAAAGCAGCACCAGGTAAATTCAGACCCACAACACAAAGACCAGCAGCACCCCCTGATTCCTCAGCCACCCAAAGCCCCCAGCAGCTTCCCCATGGGGGCATCATTTTATCCCACACAAGAAGAGCCGAGGTGCTTGTGGTGGGCTGTGTGTGGTTTGGCTTGAGAACTTCATCCTGGTTCGTGCCACAGCCCTGGAGCATCCAGCAGGAGCTTTGCTATTCTGCACCAGGGCTCTCTCTGTCTGTCTGTAAATACTTCCCTTTCAGCAGCCTCTCTCCAGCATGACAGATTTGCTATGAGGAACCTGGCAGCAAAGGTTTTTCCTTCTCTCTCCCTCTCTGACAAATGTATAAAATGTATTAGCTTTTCATGTTCTAATTTATGATATAATAAACTCCTCTGTGCCCTGGCCTCGTTCAGGGATTGGAAGTGAAATGTTCCACTTGCCTGCATTGGTGAAATTCTACCAGACTGTTGTGAGTTGGAGAAGGATGAGGCAAGGGCTGGAATTGCAAGGAGGAAAGGGAAAAACAGGACGTAGAGGATGTGAGGCTTCGGGGGCAGAAAGGGGAAAGGGGAGGTAGAGATAATTTCTATAATTTTTTTTCTCATTTCACTGGGCAGGATGTGTTTCCCTGTGGGATTTACACAGCTCTGCTCCTGGTGCTTGAGGAGCTTCTCCAAGTGAGAGAGCCATGTCCACCTTTGGACCTTTGAGGGAGAAATAACATAAATGCAGAAATAATGCACTGCAAGAAGGGAATGAGTCTGGTCAGCCTCACTGAGGATGAAAGGATGGCATGCAGGAGTAGGATGTGGGAAGTAAGAACAAAAGCTGCAGTGAAGGATTGACTTGACAAGACCACTTTGAAAAAGAAAAGGAAAGAGGCCCCGTGTCCATCCAAGGTTGGTGTCTGGGCACACACTTGGCAGCACCTTGGATAGCTGCACCACAGAAACCAGAGCTGTGAGTCAGATCTGCTCATTCTGTCACCAAAAATCTGCTTTTCCTCCCAAGCTTTTCCTCTCTTTTGTTTGCAGCTCAATCTAGAGGGACCTTCTGACAAGGTACCTTTATCCATCAGACTGCCAAGAACTTAAAAACCTCTCATTTGTCCACTTAATGAAACGGGCACTGCTGGCTTGGTTGCTTTGGTTTTCTTTGCTCTGAATAAATGATTGCCCCCCATGTGTAATTTTTTTCTCAAGTAAACAGATCTGGTCCTGATTACTACTAGGGAGAGAAGGTGGTATTTTCAGATGATGGATATACACCTGTGATGTGCAGGTAGCTTTACACCACAGAAGGCTGCTCTGTGATGGGCATCCAGAGAGGATGAGAAATCACATAAAAATGGAGGGAAAAGGAAGTCTTCTCAGGAAAAACCCCAACATCAGCAAACCAAAATGGAAGAAAAAATGACTGAAGTGAGCAGACAATAAAAATGAAGAACGATGGTCTACAAGGGCCCAAAGGGCCCATCTTCATCTTGATCAATTCCAGATCTGTTCAAATCAGGGATTGGAGTAATCCAAATCCCCAGATCAACCATTTTAAGTCTCAAAGCTGAGACTAAGACCTTTCTGAGTTCTTGTAGGATTTGACTGATCTTTGCTGATGGCAGTTCATTGACAGGTTTGTGGCTCTTCCGCACCGAGCTGAGGGTTCAAAGCTGAGCACATCTTTTCCACCCTCTGGCTTTTCCCCTCAAGGCAAAGCACGAGGTGTCCAAGTCAGGGCCTGGAATTTTAGGAGCAGCCTGTGTCAGCATCTCTGTTAGCAATGACATCCTTGACCTTCTGGAAGACCCAGCTTGTGGCAGGGCTGTGTCCCATGCTGAGCCCACCAGTGTTGCTGTGATGCAGAAACAGAGTGCAAAGTTTGGGATAGTCAAAGCTGCACTCCTCAGCTGCAAGGATAACCACATCCCTGCTCCTTCTCCTTCACCAGAGGACACAGAATTTCCTAACGCTGCACAGGAACTTTAAAAAATGTCCTGCTCCTTTTTGGTTTTTTGGTTATGCAAACAGAAAGGTGTTGGAGTTATCACCACCAGACCTTCTGCAGGGAGGAGCCCATCCATCAGTCCCCAGGGACAAGTTTGCTGTAGGATTAGCTCAGGTGAAGGACACACAAAGGTGTCTGAAATGATACGGGATGGATTTGCTGAAGGATTTGCTCAGGTTGAGATGTTTAGGGTCCTATTGATGGATTTGCTGTAGGATCTGCCAGGAAATAAATCTATACATTTTATACCAAAGACCTCAGGTACAGCAATCTTACAGTTTTTTCTTGGGCTATACAAAAGTGTAAAACTATATAAAAGTGTAAGACTATATAAAAACTATGTAAAACTATAAATAAATACTTGAGAACAATTAATGCTGTAGGATTTTTCCAGAAGAGAAAGAGTCTCACAGACCAACCCCTGTAAGTGCATTCTGCATTACCCCAGCACATGTTGACAAACCGAGATGACTTGTTGCTTATGGAATTTCTTGTGATCATCAAACCAGCTGAAAGTCTGGCTTGAGTAATTAAAATGCTAATTGGAAATTCACCATTCATCAGAGGAAGTAGCAATGAGTTCCTTTATTTTTTTTCCTCCAGCATTTTCTCTCTAGTGGTGGCAGATGTTAGGGTTGTGAATTCATTGTCTGTCAGAGACACAGCAAACTCCTCTTTCCAAACCAGTTTTCTGTATTTTTGTTGATTGTCTGCTTAAATTAACCTTCTCTAATGAGATGAAGATACGCAGGGTATGCCTGTAATTTACAGGCTGTGAAATTAGTGAGCACAGATATAACACAACCTGATGGGTGACAGGGACTGGGGAGCTCCCAGAGTGCCCACGCAGAGGAGAGGATGGCAATGTACCTTTAAAGCACGGTTCCCAGTGGTGTGGAGGATTATCCAGGCTGGCTGCTGGCACACAAACACTCAGGACCATTAGGCACAATGCCTGCCCTCTCCTCTCAGAAGGCCTTTACATCAGGAAAAAAGTGAGTATAATGTGGATGTAAAGTGCTGCCACGTTTCTCAGTTTGGATTGAAATTGTAAACCCTTCCCTGGGAGGGTGGGCAGGCCCTGGCACAGGGTGCCCAGAGCAGCTGTGGCTGCCCCTGGATCCCTGGCAGTGCCCAAGGCCAGGTTGGACATTGGGGCTTGGAGCAACCTGGGACAGTGGAAGAGTGTGTGGCTGAAATCCCCAGGAAAAGTGGATGCCTTCCACTGAAGGGCTCAAGCTCAGGACTGGACACATCTTCCTCACTGCCCACCATACCCCACACTTCCAAAGCTCCCACTCGGAATATCTGCATCAGAAAGTCAGACTTCAATATTTTCACTTGATAAGAAGGTGGTGTTGGAGTTATTTCTCACTCAGGCACGGATCAATGTGCAAACAAACACGTGAAGCCTCCTCTTGAGATATCACATCAAGACATCCACTGGCACAAACCCACACAGGCCAGGGGGGAGCACAAAGTGTCCACATCTGTGTTTGTTCTGCAGACTGGGGAAGGGAGATCAGAGAGTGGCAGGGCTGCCAGCTTCCAATATTTTAGGGCTAATTTATGGTAACAGATATCTGAAACACTCTCAGCCCTCAAGACATTAGTACACACCTCAGCTTTCATCAAAAAAAGGAAAAAAAAATCATTCTTTGTTTTCATGCTGAGCAGATAATCTGGATATTGTCTGACAGATTCAATTTGAAGTCCATAACAGAAAGACAAATATAAAACCTCCTTCCCTGCTACCCCTGACAATTTTTTCCCTGTGTTTGGGATATTGTGATAATGGATTTGTGCCTGTAAGACCCACTGGGGGTTGAGAGACCCTGGGTTTGTGTATATGCCAAAGATGTTGCATAGAATGGTGAGAGTCTCGAAGAAAATGAAAAGTGCTGAAGTTCGTTCTAACAATATCCGTTGCTTTAATAGAAGATATTATCACTGTGTGTGAATCCTGTCACACATTAGGCCTCAAATTAGATGAATTTACAGCCCTGTATTTTAAAAAGGTAGAAGAGCAGCACTAGGAATTTGAGTTTGGGTTTTTTTTTACATTTTTAACATAGTTATTAAAAGGGCAAAAAAAAAATCCTCTTACTTGGGTTCAAGTTCAGATGGGTTCTTGATCAAATGGCCAAAGTTATATCCTGAAATTCGTGAAGATTCACATCATTCATATCTGTGTCTGTATTTATTAGGTGAAATGAAACAAAACACATAAAAAAGCTGAACAAGCAAATGCACAAACAAAACTGAAGCCAGATCCCTGAACCTGCTGCTGAATCCAGAATGAGAGCAGACCTAGGCAGAAAATTCTAATCCACCTTCTCATTCCCCCTAATTGTCACTTTTGTTTTTGTTTATGTTTCTAACATATGTCAATTATTTGTGTTTTTACAAACTCAGTCTTTGCCCAGAGGTGAACAAGAAAGCAGAAAAACAAGGAAAGGATGGCTCTGCATTACAATTTCCCTGGCAGTAAAGGCAAATTAAGAATATCCCACCCTTCTCCAGCCAGTTGTTCCCTTTTCCCACACTGCTCCTCCTGCAGATGTGTTGCTGCAGTCCTGCAGAGGGGCTCAAGTGAATCAGGTTATAAAGATTTTTTATTTCAGTTCCCTCCATGGGTCTGGAGTAGTAAATGGAGCTGCAATGCAGGGAAGCACAGCCATGGTGGGAAACTCTGATAAAAAGTGGCTTTGTCCCTAATAAATGTCCTCTGTGGTGGGGTGGGAGAATGTAGTCCAGAAGGAATATGGTTCACTTCTTTAGAATCATGAATAAAATACAGGAAATCTACACATTTTCAGCTACAGTTTGATTTTTTTTCTTTTTTTTTTTTCTGATTTTTAACTAATATATGAAGTAATGAAGTTGCTCATGCTTTTGTTCTGATGGGGAGGAAAGGAATCAGCTTTCCTTCAAAGCCTGTGGCAGAAATCTTGAAAGAGGAGGCAGAGGACTGATACCACTGCTAAATAATCATATTGCTCAGGTGGTGTAAACTGGTTTAGTTCTGACAATGTCACAGTAATTGGCATGAGATGTGAATCAGGTTGCTTTCAACCCAAGAATGGCATCAGGGAAAATGTTCTAGTAGGAGGTAAACATCAAAGAGGGAAAAGGAAATCAGAGGAAGGTGCAAAATAGTTACTTTACCCTTAATATCAGTGTTCATGTCCTACAAAATTACTACAAGAAACAGCATGACATGGAGCTGCTTGAAAAAGGTCTGCATGTCCCAAGGAAAATATTCAGACAGAAACTTGAGTTTTTACAAAGCTACATTCTGGTTAGGGCAACAATAGAAACATGACTGTGGAATTTTCTTTTGTCCTTTTTGGCCATTTTAAGAACATTTCTGTGGAATTTTCTTTCCTTCTTTTCAACCATTTTGGCATTTTAGCTTAGTTTTAATTATTGGGAATGCTATAAGAGAACTTGTTCCAATCTGGAGAAAAAATAAGAGAGAACTTAAAAACTGTGTCAATTCTCTTTAAAAAAAAAACAGGAAAGGATTTATTAAAACTGATTCTTTCCTGCAAACGGCTCTGATTTCCAATAAATGGATTTTTCCAAGGAATAATAGGTCTATTGAAGGCAGCTCTTGTGCTGTCACTGCTGTGGGTGCAGCTCTGTTTTCAAGAGCTCTGCTGCCTGTAGCCCAGCCCAGCCCAGCCTTGAGAGGCAGGGCAGGCTTTGTGTGGCTCCCCTCTCGCAGGGCTCTGCCTCTATTCTGTCTCCTTCTCTCCTTCTCCTGGTGCACTCTAAAGGTCACTCTTCCTGAAAGGAGATATTTGCTCTTTGTGTTCAGGGTTGACAAAAAAAAAAAAAACCAAACGTAAGCCTTGCATATTACAGAGGGTTTAGGAGGCATTAATGGACTCTCCCTGTAAAGTTGCTTGGGCATGGATTCCTCTTTTTGTATTTTTTGCTGTCAAAACGTGGCCAGGAATGCTCATACCTCCCTGTAGGAAGGCATGGGACTGGTTTTTAAAATTTTTTTTCTGGCAGTGATCCTGTTGCTCTTGCTGTGCTTGGGGTTGGGGGTTGTGCTGTAAAGCAAAGGCATCTGTCCACGTTGTGCTTGCACTGCAGGGTCTGCAGAAGTTCCTTTCCTTGGTCCCACACTGAATTCCCTCTTGAGCCCCCAGAGTTCATGTTGTACTACATGGCTACTGTAAATTGGATAACAGCTGATCAATAGACACTTGTCCTGAAGATGAATGACCCTGCATCAGGTACAGTGCCTCTGGAGAGTGAAACCTGAAAAGCTGAATTTGAGGTGTGAAATGAAGTAAGATAAATAAGGATGGACAGTTTGCCTTGGCACTTCATCGTGCTGCCAGTAACTACTGAGTCCTGCTTTGCAGACAGACTGTGGGGCAGTTCATACTGACCAGAGCAGGGACAAAAGGGCCTGGAAAATGGGATTATTGGGATGGAGGAACTGGAAAGCCACATATCTTCAGCCTGGGACTTGAATCAAGCTTAGATTGGTGACTACACACTTTACTAAGCCTATTTGGGAGGGGGGATGAATATTTGGAATGCAAGGCCTGAGCACAGAGCTCTGCCACTTAAATGACACAATTTACCCTGTGAGATAAATTACAGCAGGATCTAGATGTCCATGTGGCTCAGGCGCTTCAGAGGAATGCTTTGCAGAAGTTGCATGAAATCATGAATACAGTAGACTGAGTTTCCACCCAACCTGATCAGTCTCGAGTTTAAATAATAATATATCATCTTACTTAATGAACTGTCAGCCATCTCCTGAGGGACACACTTTAATGAGTGGCGAATCATGCCCAATGCTTATTTGTCTAAGTCAGGAGCACAGATCTGATAACGATTTCTTTTCTTCTCCACATCTGAGTCGCGTATCTGTCAGGCCACTTCCTGATCCAGACAAAGGTAATTTGCAAGAGAAAGGAGGAACAGGAAGGATGGTGACAGAGTTTCAGCCTTCACAAGCAGGGAACTTCAGCCTCTTACCAAAGTAGGCTGGATGTCAATTCAGAGGTGCTGAAAGGAAGAAAAAAGTGGAGGAGCTGAAAAGGAACAAAAGGGTGGAGATCGGGGATTGGACACCAACTCAAGATAGTGGGAAGAGCCCATAGGGACTGGGAAAATGTTTCAGTAACTATCAAAAATTAGTTCATCAGTGATCTAGGTCCTCATGCAAACAAAGCAAGAAGTTCAGAGTGGAAAGAAAATGTATTTTAACTGTCAGGCCTGAAATTCACTGTCTGAATCATAGCATGTAGGGAAAAACTACAGGAGAAAGTGAGGGAAATAGAACTGGGTGTAATTGATAACACAGAAACCAGGATTCTGGCATGCACTTAGATCAAGGAAGAAACATAAGAAACATTCAAGCTGCCTCACTTCAGATATTATTAAAAATCTAATTAAAACAATTAGTCTCCCCTGGAACCACGCACAGGCAGCAGCAAGTCCGTGTTCCTCTCTGTTGCCTACAAAGGGAGCCAGCACAGAGTAGCTTTTAACTAAGGGAGCAAAATCAGGGCAACATTTTGGTGGAGGAACATCCCCAGTGCCTCGGATAGTAACTGAGCCCAGCTGAAGCACGGGAGTGACCTTCAGCAAAGCTCAGGGGTGGTGCAGGGAGCAGCAAGGGCTTCTCCATCAGCCCTGCTCACGTGCAGAGTTCATATGGAGTGGGAAAGGCTCCACAGGTCCCCCTGCGTGAAGCCTGTCTTCCAAAACCTCTATGAAAATGTCAGGATAATTTCTGAAAATGTGATTTTCCGGCAGCTCCTGTCACGTGTGACACTTCTTGTAGCTCTTCTACAAAAGGAAACATTATGTGGAATAAAGATGAATTATTCTCTGTGCTGGAAGCTGGTTGTGGCAAAAGCAGTGCTATTGAGTCATGGGAAAAGGGATTTCCAGGGACCTGGAGAGGTCTCCTGTGCTGTGCCCCGAGGCAGGACCTGCCATTGCCAAGGCAGGACATCCTCCCTCCGCTCTGGGGCTTTTCCTCTCACATCCACTCTTCCACCCATGAATCTCTGCTCTTGGATTTTTACCTGACTGGGAAAAAGAGCGGGTCAGAATTCAGAGTTCTCAGAATTCAGAGTTCTCATTACTCTGGGGAGGAAGAATTGAGTGAGACCCTCAGTCCCTTTGGCCCAGGATGATCCTGAAACTACAACTTTTGTCAGGGGATACCCCAAACTCACACAGTGCTGAAGACAAAGCACGAGCACGAGTGCAAGTGCCATGATATCTGTCATGGCAGTGATGATGCCAGCTCAGTGTCAGGGTTTATGTCCTTGCTTTCTTCCACAGGCACAAAATCAGTGCCTCAAATTTTCCTCTCTTCCAGCTTTAAAATCCATTTACTGAGAAATCTCTTCTTTCCTTCTTTTTGGTTTTCCTTTTGTACTTTTTTCTCTTTTCTTCTTTTCCCTTAATGAGTTGCAAGAACTTTCTGGACAATTTTCCCTATTCTTCACTTATCAGATGTTTGCATAGTCAAGAAACTCTCAATATGGGCAAACAGAGGATTGTGACTAGTAATAAGAACGTTTGCTGTCTCCAAAGCAATAATTTTCAAAAGTTGAGAAAAACTACAAGCAAAATTGATTAGAAAAGAAACTGTAGACAGAGAAAATGTTGATTGCAAATGGCTGATTCTGTAAGAGGAGTTTATTAGAGCACCAAAACCCCAAACACCACAATTTCATATGAATTAAGAAAACAACATTGGCTGGAATCCAAGCCTTGCTCTGTTACAAAGCAAAAGAAGGATGGAAAATCTACATCCAAACCCAAGGATTACACTGGAAAATTCAAGATGGGAAATGGAAAACTTGCATAAGACCTTTTGAGGAATTAGCTGAACTTCCCCTTGGTCTGCTAACTATAGTTTCTAATAATCCTCACAGCATGATAGGTAATTGTGTGAACTTTATATAATAACATTATTTTTCAGAAAGGCCAGAAGGTTGTAGCTGTGTACTAGGTAACGTGTTATCAGTCAGATCAAATAATGGGGCCACATAATCTGATGCAAATTGATGAAGAATCAAAGGCTAGAAAGAGAAACTAGTGTTGTCAACATGATATTGTAGAAAAATATCTTTTCAAAGAGAATTCATTTTATTCTTTGAGACCAAGGCTTTGATTGATAAAAGTGTGGATGAACATAATGGATTGACTTTTGTTGAAGCAATTCCCAGGCCCCTGGCTCTTTATGGTGCTAATTTCATTTGAGATTTAAGAGCATTTACACATCTGAAACTGGATAATTGCAGGTCTTATGGACATTGGGTAACCTGGAAAAACAAATTAACAAACAAACTCCAACAAGAATACTTCTGAGGTTTTACACAGACAGCAGTGCCAGAACAGCTCTTTTTATACATTTTTCATAATGATTTGTAAAGTATTTTAAAAACAGCAACTGGGAAAGGAAGGGTGACTTAGAAGCTGTTGGAGTTCTTTACAGGCACTTGCACAGGGAGAAGATCCTGGGTACTGAGAAATTCTTCAGTCTGGAAAAGGCATAAGGAGAATCAATGGCTGGAAGCTGAAGGAAATAAATCCAGTTTAAAAACTAGATTTCCTTTTTTTAGTTACTTATTTATTGATTTGCTTCTTTAAATATTCAGGGTGCTTAGAGCAAACTGTTATGGGAAGATGTAGGATCTTGATCACAGTGTGCTGGTGGTAGGGAAAGTTTGCAAAGGTCAAAAGTCAATCACCATAACCTCCTCTGGTTGTCAGCTGAGGGAAACAGACTCCTCCAGTTCACACAAGCCAAATTCCTGCTTTTCATAATGTGGAGAGATTTTTTTCCTCTCCCCTGACTACAAGGGCAGCTTCACTCAGCTGAGTGTTAGTGGGTGGCTGCCATCCAAGCCCTTTCTCCCAAGTGATGGCAGTTTGGAGCCAGGATAAGGGGGTGGCATCTCTTGGGGTTTTCCAGGTTAGTGAAGAAAATCTCAGGGAATGGGCTTGGCAGTAGAGCTGCTCACAGAGGACCTGCTGCAAATGGCAGAGGGGAAGAGGGAACAGGGTGAAGAGAGAGAAAACATAAAGCTGCTAGAACCTAAAAAGACCAGAAATAAATCTGAGCTCCCCTGAGCCCAATCTGAAGCTTGAATTGTGGATTCCACACTGCCACCAAGACAGGCTTGTGAGGATCACTTCTTCCTTTGTACCTGGGCCCAAGGCAGTGCTGTTTGGGTACAGATTAAACAAAAAATGAAACAGACAGAAGGAGGCTACTCTTCCTTCTTGGCCCTAAAAAGTTTGCATCCAGCACAAGACAGAGCTGGAAAAATTGTGTCCATCCTGTGCCCTGCTGCCACTTTGGGGCAAATTCTAATGAGTGGCTGCTGGGAATGTCTGTCTCCTTGTTCCCTGGCTGCACTTCTGCCTTCCTCACTGAATGGCATTAATCATGTCAGCCCACCTTTCTACAAGAGTGGCTGGTTTAATGGGAAACTTCATCCAGCATCAATATCCTGAGGGGAGGAGGAAATGAAGAGAAGGGGAAAGTGTGTAGCAGGGAGGCAGCTGATGGGGAAAGCAGTCACTGCCTGTTCCAGAGTGTGGATTGGAGAGGGGCAAGGCAGGAAGCAGAGACTGGATTTACTCTGAAAGTCCAGAGGCAGCAGGAATGTCATCTGGATCTGAAGTGCTGGAGCTCAGAGAGGGCTCTGGAAAGCAGAGAGGATGGAGGATGGTGTGGAGTGGCTGAGATCCAGAGGCACTTGCCAGGGAAGGTGGGGGAAAGCTCGAGCACAGATGAAGCATTTGAGCCCAAAGCACTGGGTGTGAAAGTGACTGAGGAAGAGACAAACAGTGCTCCTGGAGGGGGTCAGGTCAGGGGTGTGCAGGAGAGGGAACCAGCCTGAGCACAGCTGAAGGAACAGCTCTTGTCAGAGGCAGCTGCTGGTGCTCATTGTGCCATTCCCTTCACGTATTTCCTACAACTCCTCAAGCTTTTCCATGCTTTAGGCAGCATTCCAGCCTAGAGCCACAGTGCTGCACCATCTGCTGTTCCCATCTTTCTCTGAGGTGGGTCTGGGTGCCACCGAACTGTGGGATCTCCAGGGGCTGGAATTCCTGACTTGGGATGTTCTCATGCATTTCTGTGCCCATGGGAGTGCAGGTAGCTCAGGGAGGGTGTTTTAACACAGAGTTCACCATCAGCTTGGTCTGCTTCTCCTGCTTCCTTCCTCCTCCTCCTGTGTCTCCCTCCTGTCTGTTTTCCTGTCTGTTCCTCTGCCCCTCTGACAGTTATTACAAACATTGCTGCATGTTGGCTGAAATGAGGTTAAACATTGCTTTGTCAGCACGGTGTGACTGACAGGGCTCTCAATGGACCTGAGCAGATGAGCTCCATCCTTTCACCTTGGCTTCCACAGTGCCATCACATTCTCCTTGTATTTGAGCTTCTCCATCTCTCTTTGTTTTCTCACCCACTTCCCAGCTGTGTTGAACAACACATTTACTACTCAGGGTATACAGAGAACACGCTCCCTGCAGTCTTCTCTTGGGATGCTTCCTCTGAAAGAGAAGCCCCTGATGATGGGTGGTGATGTGAAGAAGGTGATCATCTCAGCCTATAAAAACACTCCCCTTTGGAGAAATCCAGCCCCAAAAACCTGGCAGGATTTCACAGAGCAGAAGGAAACGAGGGTAACAAGGTATAGATATGAGTAGGCAGCATGGGAAAACCTTCCATGTATGTGATGAACTGAACCTGTGGAGTTTATTGTCACAGGATATTACTGAAATTAATAATTTAGGGGGAATCAAAGAGTTTGCAACCTCATTGAGAGCTGTGTCCAGCCAAACATTATGCAGGTTGAAATTGATAATGACTAAATCTGTACAACATAATCTAATTATCAGACAGGGTTAGGCAAAAATGACCTCCCATGGGAAGAAATGCACAATTAGATGCGTTAGATCTGAGCTGATGAGCAGGTATGTTAAACCTTCTCCTGAATCACCCAGCACTGAATTTTTTATCAGAATTGCAGTAGCAGATCAGACAACCTTTGCATTTCTCTTCTCCCCATTATTCTGTGATCTTTTGAAACAAAATATTTTATTCCCTTTCACATGGGCCTTTTAGCAAACGATATCTCAGAGATCTTAGAAATCCGATTTCACATGCACTTGCAAAAATAAAGCCTCAAACAGACTCTAAGTCTAATAGTGTCTATGTAGCTGATCAACCTGCTACATCATTGTTTAAGTTCAATCTTGGCTTCCAAGGAATTGGTTTCCTCAGTATAAATTTTGTGGGCACCATTTGTTTGCTTTGGTTTACACAGTGATCCACTGGAGGTGGAAAAAAATTCCTTTTGACTTCAGATAGATCTCCCTTTCTCCACTTCTCCCTTTCTCTCCCTCCCCTCCTCTCCCCTTCTCCCTTTCTCCCATTTTTGGAGAATATTATGCTCACTGCTCTTGCCATGAAGATGTTTCTTGGTATAAGGAAGTCTCCCTGATCTCCCTTTCCCTGTCACTCAGCCCCACAATTGTCACGATTGGACACGAAATGAGTACACAGAAGCTTGGTAGGTTCAAAAGAGAAAAAGACCCAGTTTTATTCAAACATCTGGTGTTTATAAAATTCCAAAGGTGACCGTGGATTGGAGGATGGAATTACCACCTCTCCAACCACACTGGTTTAAAGATCAATCAATCATTTCTCTCCACCCACAGAGAAATATGTAAACTATTCTATTTATACATTAAATTGTGTGGGAACTCTGACTCTCAAATATGTAAACATTATCAGAAGGCTAAAGAAGTTTCATGAGAACTTTAAAAATTTTCAAAAGAACTATAAAAGAAAACTTAACACTTCTAAAAATCAGGGCAACACACAATCACTTTGCTAATGCTGATGTTTTCACTAAAGGTGGTTTCCAACCAGATTCCTGCCTCTGAGCCTGTGACATGACAGAACATGAGAGAAACCCTCATGAGTGTCTCGCAGCACTGAGCACCATGACTTTAAATTTGGGAGTCCCTTGTCTGAGGTATCAATCAGAGCACATGTCCCAGTCACTCCCCTCTCCCTGGGGGTTAGAGGTGTCTCCCATCCTGCCAGCATGGAGTCTGACTGTGTAGCTGTTCCTGGGACACTGCTCCAACAGAACATGCACCCAGAAAAAAACAGAAATGAGAAAAACATCATTCTCCCAGGAACAACGTGACCTTCCTCTTCTCTGTGTGTCATTCCACACCAGGATGACGACGTGTTGGCTGGAGCAGCAGGGAAGCTGCTCTGGAGGAGATCCTGACATGTTTGCAGTCGGTGCCAGGAGCAGAGGGCTGGGCTGACCCTCTGCCTGCTGCCCTGTGCTCAGAGCGCTCCCACCACCTCCACTGCCTGCAAACCTGCCTGCTCTCTGCAGCAGCACAGGGCCCAGGTGTTGGTTTATTTTTAGGTGTATTCTGAACTCCGCTGCAGGCTGTGAACTGGCGTCAGCAGAAGGATTGAAAAGCAATGAAGTGCTGCTCTTCACTTAGAGAGGTCATTTTCCTCCACACAACCTCCCTCCCAAGGATCCTGCCAGGTCCTGGCTGCTCAGTACATGCAGTGCCACAGAGGGGCTGGGGGGGGGAACGGGGAGCATTCAGAGATCCCCAAAGCATCACTCATTGGCACCCCCACAATGCTCTGATGGGTGCCCACAGGAAAAGGGGGATCACCACAGCCACTTTCCATCCTTTCCTCCCTAAATATTTCTCTCTACACACCTGCTCCAATGCCCAGACCTGCACGGGGGTAGGATGCAAGAAAAGGGATGCAGAGCTGTGAGCAAGGGACATGGGGTGTCCCTCCCAGCAGCTCATTCCCACTGTCTGAATGCCACCCTGACCCCTCAGGTTCAACAGCTCTAAGAACAGCCATATCTGACACACCTGGGGAGAGGCAAGAGGGATGTGCTACAACAGGGATGTGCAGAGCCAGCTCTGAATCTCCCCCCATCAAATGCACAAGGCTTGACCATCTGCCCCTGAATTTGAGAGGTCGGGAAAGCAAAGTTAACCTCCCAGGATGGCTCACACACGGTTTTGGGAGCCGTGGAGGAGATGTGGCTCTTTTCAGACTTTATTTCCCAGCAGAGGCAGCTGTAGGTGTGAGCAGAGCAGGCACTGCCCATGACAGCAGGCTGCTCACAGCAAGGACGTGCCCGTGGTTCTGCAGAGCAGCTCAGCCGTGCCAGAGCCAGGCTGGCTGTGCTGGACACTGAGCATCTGTGACTGCCACAGCCACACAGGGAACCAGGCTCACACAGTGCTCCTCACTCCCACCTTTCCCTGCTCGCCTTCTGTGCAGCAAAAATCTTCTAATTTCTCATCTCAGGTGTGATTATCGAGTTCCAAAAAACTTTTCAGCGCTGGCTTTGCTCCTAATATATTCTGCAAGAGCTGCATCAGCACTAGTAGGATTTTTAGTCTAATTACCAGAGGTGTCTGTAGATACATTTCATGTCTCCAGAAGAGTGTTAATAATAGCTCTGAGTGATGAGAAACAACACAAAATGTTGCTGCCAGCTCTAAGGAATAGGAGGGAAAAGACAAACCTGTGCATAGCTGTGGCACCAGCAGGCACAGACTTTCCCAGGCACTTTTCCCAGGGAAGGCTGTGAGAAGATCAGAGGAAAGAATGAGAAACAATTCTTATCTCCACTTGCTGAACCTGTTGTTGTGAACATGTGGAATGTGTCATGGAGATTTGTTTACCAAAGGGTGGTTTCTTAATTGGACCCTGGATGGTGTTTGGATGGATTGACCAATTAAGTGAAAGCTGTATCAGACTAACTATAAAATGTACTAAATTTCTTAATAAGTACAGTATAATATAGTATAAAATATATAATAAAACAATTGATCAACCTTCTGCAATCATGGAGTCAATGCTAATTATTACCCAGGTGGGGGCCTGCAGTGACACATTACCTTAAAAAGTACTGCAGGACAGTTCTGGGAAGGAGCATTTTCCACTGGAGGTCAGTGGTATTCTCCTTAGGGCAGGTAGGGAAATTGAGGCACGGAGCTGCCCAAGCTGGCTCAGCCTCCCCTCAGCAGAGCTGGGATACAGCCCCTTGTCTAAGCTCCATCACACAGAGTGAATGAATGAATGAATGGCCCTTAACTCCTCCTTTCAGTCATTTTGGGGCTGCTTGGCACAAAGAGGGCCTTTCCCACATCTGCTGTGTGAGACTGGTACAACTGCCATGTTTGGGGGTTGGTTTTGGGTAAAGATCCCCAGGATCTCAGCTGATCTGTGTCAGCCAGGGAGAATTTTCAGCAAGTCAGAGGGAAACAACCTTGTCTCATGGGGCTGATCTGCCCCCTGACTACAAGCACATTTCCATCTCTTTTTCCAAAGGTTAATTTCATAGAATTAACTACAGAATTAACCAGGTTGGAAAAGACCTTTGAGATCATCGAGTCCAACTCATATTTCTTCCCATTCCTCTCTAGTAACTGATCATTTTACATCAGGACAGGTTCAGAGGAGTCATTCAGGTGAAAAGCAGGGACACCTCTGTGGATGGGATGCCTCTGGATAGTGGAGGCAGTGCTGCAGTTGGGTAAATAAAGAATAGATATTAGAAGTTAAAGTCAGCAGACCAAAATGGATTTCAGCTAATTCTTCAAAGGGTCTTGGTGCAAGTTTTCCATTTCCCACCTTGAATTTTTATATGTAATCCTTGTTTATGAAGAGAGATTTTTTTCCATTGCTTTTTTCTTTTGAAACAGAGCAAGGCTTGGATTCTAGCTAAACTCGTGTTCTTATTTCACATTAAATTAGTAGTGTTTAGGTTTTGACTTTCTAATGCACTTTTCTTGCAGAATCACCAATTTGCAATCAGCATTTTCTCTGTCTACAGTTTTTTTTCCTAATCAACTTTGCTTGTAATTTTTCTCAACATTTGAAAATTATTGCTGTTGAAACAGCAAATATACTTATTACTTAGTTACAATCCTCTTTGCCCACACTGAGGGTTTCTCATCTTCCTGCAGTGTTATCTTGCTGGATCCTGTCACATTCACCTCTTCTCCACAACCTTCATTCCTAACAACATTGTTTTAAAATTTAGAGCTCTATCATTCTTGGTATTATTTTTAACAGCCAAGTGGATAAACTTTCATGCTGGTGACAATTTTTATGTTTCAGTTTGCCTCCGAGGTCAATTTACTTTCAATGTTTTCCTAACAAATCATGTGGGTTTTTAAAAACTTGCTCTAGGGAAGTTGTTTTGTAGCAGTTTCAAAACTTTGGAGTATTTGCAGGAATCAGATTTTCTTTGAAATGAAATTACAAGAGCTCTGTTAGAAATAGAAATTCTGACTCTTGTCCAAATCTAATTCTACCTGTGCATGAAAAAAAAAAAAAAAAGAAGAAGAAGAAGAAATGAGTGGAATTATTTACTTATGAAGGCCAATGCAAAATTGAAGAGGAAAGGAAAAACAAACTTGTAAGAAATTCCGTAAATATTTTAAGGCAAATAGCAACAACAGAAGTGAAATTCTTATCTATTGAACACAATCCAAAAAAAAAGGGGTTAATAAGGGAGTGTGGGAACAGACTTGTGAACAAAATATTCAGAGTATACCTAAAATATTAAAAAGGAATGTGGAAAAAACAAAATAAGGACCAGACAGTGGCTGTGGGAAAGCTCACAGTGATGCCAGAAGCAGTGGAGCAAATGGAAATGCAACCCCCAGGCCCTGGAGGGGGAAGGACACACAGTTAATGCCTGTAAACCCTGGAGTGAAACAAGAAAGGCAACAGCTTACTGGGGATAAAACACAGAATGAGGTGGCAATTGGCAAAAAAATAGGAGAGACTATCTAAACACAGCCTCAGCTGCTCATAAAATGGGCAGAGAAATCCTGGAGTGAAGACTAAAATCACACAATGCTAAAGCTGCAAACTTGCAGCAATTTCCAGTGTTCACAAATAGCCCTTATTGAAAATGAACTGGATCTGCAAGGTTACAATCAAATCAGGCCTTTGGGGAAAGCCCAGACTTTTAGGAAGGCAAAGATGGAGCTGAAAGCTTGGGCAAAGTTGGGCAGATGTGGGAAACACGAGTGAGAGAATTTATTTGAGGAATGATGGTGTTTCATGGTTAAAAGGAGTAGGGGCAGAATCCCCTTCAGTCCCCCCAAGCCAGACAGTTTGCTGCAGCCATATCAGGGTAAAGGAGAGGTCATGAATTTGGGAATTCTGGCATCAGAAACAATCCTAGAAGCAGAAACTGCTCTTGGCATAAATGCTCTGATGGGGAAAGGAGCTGTCCTCATCCTCTGAGCTGAGCTTGAGTGCTTCAGACAAACAGAAAAGGCCCAAAGGGTGGCTGAAGTGCCACTAGGGGAAGGTGTGCCCAGTGGGAAGGACAGTGGTTTTCCTGGGTCTCTGCTCAGAAAATGGCACACTGTCGTTTCTCAGCTGTCACTGCAGGACAGGGAGGGCAGTGAGTGCCCTCAGCCTCCTCAAAACCACAGGGTTAGAGTGGAATGGGTCCCCCAGGGGAGACCTGCAGTGGCTGGGAGGGGAACACTGCACTCCTGGCTGTGCTAAGAGCACAACCTCCTGGGACACTCCAGCTTTGGGCTCAGCAGTGCCTTCAACACACCTGGCATTAGCCAGCAGGGATGCCAGGCTGAGTAACTCAGGATCAACTTCAGAGGAATTAAGGGATCCTTAGTCTGCCAACAGGGAGTCAGTAACGGGAATATTATTAGCCCCAGGTGGCAAAGTGAGTTAAGAGCAGGAGAAAAGGAGACAGTCCTGGGTCTTGCTCTTACCCAGGCGCTAGCTGGAACTTTTCTGCCTTTAAACCTCTTAATTGTCCTGAAGGGTCTTGATTTCCAACCTCATGTCCCAGTTTAGGAGGTGGCATGAGAGGATTGGTTAAGAGAAGTTTTTAAACAAATTCTCTGGCCTTCTGTGGAGGGATGAGGTGGTTTGTTCCTGCTGGTCCACTCTTGTTTTTACCAGGAGCACTGGGGCTATTTGGGCTTTCCAGGTTGAAGACACAGCAGGTGAGTAACGTATGGGAAGATTTAAAAGTGTGGAAGTGCTGGTTCAGGTATTGTTTCCAGGAGGTCGGGGAGGCTTTAAAATGAAGCATAGTGAAATAAGGATATGGGATATGGTAACTTCTTTGTGCTCCCTTTTCCTATCCTGAGGCTTCCCACTAAGTGATGACTTTGTGTAATTAAAGTGAACAAAGTAAGTGGCAGCAATCCATCTTCACAATCACAGCATTTTCTCCTTCCCTTTGTTGAAGTGCTTTGTTCATCTCAAATTGGTTAAAAAAAAAGTAAAAAAATAAATAATAAAAAATACAGAAATAGAAGTTGAATGGGTGCCTGCAGGGGCTGTATTTTTAGCAGCTCATCAGTTTGCAGAGAAGCTCAGAGGTTGCAGATTCTAATTGCCAACCTGGAATCTGGAAAGCAGGACAACTGAAAGAGTGTTTGTGTTGTGGAAAAGAGTGATGATTTCAAAGCAGGGAAGGAAGAGATAATTGGCACCTTTGCTACGGACAAAATGTGGTGGGACACCACGTGGTGAGGCCATCTGGCCAGAGTTTGGGGTATGAGAGCCTGGTGAAAGGCTCCTGTGGAATCCAACTGCAGGAGGGATTTTGCCTTTTCCCTGGCTGGAGCTGTGAGTGTTTATGCAGCCACTCGGGGGAGGCTGGGTTGGGATATTTGCAGATGGAGCGTGTCAGATCCAACTGAGAGGCTGGCTGGGAGGAGGAAGTGAGCAAGCAGAACATGACAGAACGGATCTCTAACAAGAAGGTAGAACAGAGGGTGATCCCTGAGCACAGATCCAGGAGCCAGGGCTCTAAAAGTGAGGTGTGAGCTGCTATAGCCTTAAAGCATTAACTAGATTCAGGTCAGCCCTGGACTTATGCCCAGCAATGTCCATCTACAGAAGATTGCTGTGAGAGGAGCTGATGGACTTCTCTCTTGGTGCCCTTTCCCAGCAGAACCAAGATCCCCTGTGGGACCCCAGAGTCCTGCCAAGCTCAGAGGAGGAGGTGCTCGGTCTATCCTTGCTGACATGGACCTGGTTGCTGTCCTCCCCCGTTCTGCTGCACACCCCCAAAACTGGCTGTCATGATTTGCAGCTCTGGGTCCTGAAATGGATGTCCTGGAAGTGCTGAGTGTACTGACAGCTCAGCTGATGGCTGTGGGATGCAGGAGCTCAGGGCTTGGAGTACGGGAGAAGGCTGCCTTGTGCTTGCGTGGTGGAGGAGCTTGGCAGGTTTTTGGCTTGCTTTCCTGATAGACTATTTTCATCTCCCCTGTCCTACTTCCTTCCACACAGGCCTCATTTCCCCCCAGGGACTATAACTAAACTCTTGTCTGCAATTCCAATTGGTTCATCAGCTCTTTGGAGCATTTCCAGGCACACAGCAGAAGAGGATCACATGGGTAGCCCATCTGATGCCATGTACATTAAAAAATGAGCTCTGTACAGACTGGACTGTGCTAAACAGGACTTGCTATGGCTGCAGATTTGCTGTCAGGACTTTGCCACCTACTTTGTCACAGGCAGATAAATAACACTAAAAAATAGCCCGTCCTCTGCATGGAAGACCCAATCCTAACACAAACAAAGCCAGAAATGTCTGGCTGAAAGGACTTAATGGGTAAATGCTAATTTGCTGAGGTAATGGGTTAGGGGCAGAGAAGTAGGACAGATAAATCAAAAAAACATGGGTAAAACCATATGTAAACAGTGCTGCAAGAACAGGACTTGAGGGGGAAATGGAGATAAGCATGGCCATGGCTGATTGCAAATCACATCTGATGTGCAGAATGCTGAGTGGAGCTGCTAAGGTCATCCTTCCATATGTATGAGCTTGCTCATCTCCGTGCTGGTTACTCCCCAAACTGGATGCTCCAGATCTCCCTTTCCCTGGCCCTTGGACTGTGAGGGCCTTGAGGCAGCTTGCAGAGCTCAGCAGCCTGGAGAACACATTTGATCCCTGTGAGGGGACAACGCAGCCCCTCAGCCCATGTTCAGCACCCTCTTTCCCCCAGCAGAGCTGTGGGAGCACAACCTTGACACTGGCCTTTGGGATGCTCCCGACATGGATTAGTCACGCTGCCGTAGCTCGGCTGCCTGCAGGGCTGTCACTTTGTTCTTCTTCAAGGAAGAGCCAGTGGGCTGAGGAGGCTCCAGTTCCATCTGCCAGCAAAACCCGTAGCAGGGAAAGAGCAGCAGCAAAGGGGGGAGGTGCTGGAAGGGGGGAGCAGTGGATTCCCTCGATAATTAGGATGGCTGCATCATCACGTATGCAAATTGGGGGAAGAAGGAGGCTTTTTGCAGCAGGCTCGGTGGAGGAGAGAACAGAAAGATGGAGCTGTTCTCCATGAAAGAAAATACATGGCCTGAACAAAAGATGTGTGGTCACTCACACAATTTTCTCCTGTCCAGAAAAGGCAAAATCAGGAGCCCTTCAGGGCGAGCAATCCCTTGTTGGAGTTTGGCTGCTGCCCTGAGTTGCACACTCGTGCAAAGTGACACAAGGAGCCTCGGGCAAAAGCAAGCAAATTTTATGTCTGGTTATTCCTCAATCCCTCCCATCCCTCCCCATGTCACAGGTGTGTCTCTGTCCCAGCATTTTGACAGGCTCGTGTCCATCCCTCAGAGGGATGCTCAGAGGGCTCTGGTTTGGTGGGAATGCAGGGAGTGAAGCTGGGTACAGCTGAGCCCTGCTGGAATTCACAGCCTGAGCTGTCCTCAGGCTGCAGAGCAGTTTCTCTTTCCCCTTATCTCCTGATGCCTGGAGGAGGTAGCTCTGTCACCCTCAGTGGGAAGAGGGTTGAGCAACATTGCCATCCTGCACCACCAACATCTTCCCGTGTCTGACACCAGCACAGATGTGTTTGCACTCACTGTTTTCCACTTGTGCTCGTTCGGCTTGGCAGGACAGCTGCACAGCAGGAATTCAAAGCAAAGCTGCTCCTCAGCCCAGCTGTGGCTGCCCTCTGCCCACACACTGCTGGGCTGCCAGGCAATGTGGGAGTAGACTTTTTCACACTGGGAATGTGTGATTCATTGCTTCCTCGCCAGGAATGGGACAGACCATGGAAAAGCCTGTGGTGACTCTTGAGGGTGTCCTGTGCAGAGCCAGGAGTTGGAGTTGATGGTCCTTGTGGGTCCCTTCCAGCTGAGGATATTCCATGGTAAGCCAATGATATGAAAGCAGCAGCAGGCTGTCACCTTCTGCTGGTCTCTCCACTGCTTAGGGGGTGGAGTCTCCTGCAAAATGGTCCTGCAAAGGAGCTTTAATAGCAGAGAGACAATGGGGGATCCTGATCATGCCTCATCCTTGCACGTCCCAGCTTACAGCAGTAGCTAATCTTACCTTACACCCTGATGTCCAAGTTTGGACTGTCAGCAGTGTTTTGACAGGCAAAAACCAAGCTGTTCTATTTCCAAACTGCAGTAAGAATCTATTTCCAAATGCAGTAAGAGTCCCTATCCCTGGAGGTGCCTGAAAACAATAGCACAACCCTGGCTGCCTTGGGACTGCTGTCTCTGTGTGAGTGCAGGGTATGACCTTAGGGTTGGACTTCAGCAGGAGAGCCACAGCTCTGACTGCTCCCAGTGGAGACAGAGACACCTTTGTGAGGCTCCAGATCTCTCCCTGAGCCTGTGTGAACTACAGGGATGACGGGACGCCCTGGACTTCAAATGATGCTGAAGGCATCATTGGGAGCATCTCAAATCAATCCAGAAAGTTTGGATGTACCTTGGCTGTATCCTAACAGAATCACACAACTTCTCTCTGCTTTAGAAGAGCAGGGAATTCTCCAAGCTCTGCTTTATTCAGTTGAGCAACCTAATCAAAAAACATTGTCTTGTTTGCAGGCTTGACAGGTTTTAATGCAGGGCAAAGCTAAACAAACAAGTGGAAGAGGAAGGCACAGCAAAGTCAGTGCTGCCAACTAACTAACAGGGGATCTCGTCAGGACTCATACATCTCCAGCAATTTCTCAATCTCAGTGGAGTCCTGCCTGCTGAATGAGGAATATCTCCTCATCCCAGACCAATTAAGCCATACCAACTCACTTTTTTTTTTTTATTCCCCCACCAACACAGATAGGCAGATATATGAATGATCTCTCAGCCCTCCTCCTTTTGTTGCTGGCAAAAAAGGATCAGCTGTCCTCTTGCTGTTCCCAAAAGTGGAGTCTGATTGGACTGACATGAGGGCAAGAAAACCCTGGGTAATGCTGCACCCATAGCTAAGCTTCATGTGCCACCAAATGGCACAGCTGAACTAAGAATCCTGGCACTGGGGCAGCCTGAGCTTCTCTCCTCAGGCAAAAAGGGAAATTTGTGCAATTTATGGTTCCTCTACTCCAGGCTGGGCTGATTCAGTTGGACTTGGGCAGCGTCAGCCAGTGGCTGATGTAGGCTTATTCGAGTCTTGGGCAAATTCAAGTGTGAGCTGGAAAATGCATCTGAGCAGGAAAATAGTTTCTCTGGCAACACTCCTGGAGACACCAAAACTTAATGTTCCTCTAGTGTGGTGTAACAAAGGCACATTAAGGCTGGATGGGTTCTGCTCACACCAGAGACTTTTCCTACAAATGAGGAATTCATGGGAGGGCCATGGTTGTAGCAAATGAGTGTGTGTGGGCTGCTCCCTGCCTCCTGCCCCCCACCCCAGAATCAGCAGAATCCCACAAGAGCATTCTGCTTCCTGATGAGAGCAGCTTTTTGGGGAATGCAAAGCTGATGGTTGCCTTGACTTCCATGACTTGGGAAGGGCTGTTACCTGAAAACACGGCAGAAAAGGTGCATTTATGTAAACATTAAAAAGTGAAGTCTGTGCAGTCCAGGGCAATCTGTCTTTTAAATCTGGCTTTTATAGCATTATTATGTGAGACAGCCTCGTAAAAAGCTCTCTGTAGGTGCCATTACTTCGCGTTGTGGCTTCGGCGGGCGAGCTGGAGAAGCTGTGAGTTTGTGCAACAGACACGTTGGAGTGAGTTATGGGGTGTCAGGGGCCCCGTGTTAACGATCCCACAACCCATTCAGCTCCTTTTAGGTTAATCAACTCAGCGTTTGTGTCAGGTGTAATGTCTAATTAAAATGATGGAAGAGGAACGAATGCCTCCTGGCAGAGGAGGGAAATGGCACAAAGAGGCAGCGTCAGTGCCATGTTGGTTTGGAAAAATCAATAAGAGGAGCTCGTTTTATCCCAGTGTATCTCTGTGTTTGCCATTCAGTGGCTCGTTTGGAAAAGAGCCAGCTGGCTGCCCGGGAGCCTGGGAATGGTGGCATTTGGAAACACTTGGAAGACAACACTGGTGGCAAAAGGAGAGGGAAGTGGCATCGGTCAGGGATGGGAGACTGTGCCCTCACATCTGACAGGATGAGAGGGAACGGCCTCAGGCTGTGCCAGGGGAGGTTTGGGTTGGACATCAGGAGGAATTTCTTCACGGAAAGGGTGGTCAGGCATTGGCAGGGGCTGCCCAGGGAGGTTTGGAGTCCCCGGCCTGGATGGGGCACTCAGTGCTCTGGGCTGGGGACAAGGGTCACACTCCAGGATCTTGGAGGCCTTTTCCAACCCAAATGATTCTGTGAGGGCAGGCTGGACCATGGGACACTCTGTGGAGATGCACTGATGGAGAAGGAAAGGATGGGCAAGCAAAAAGGGAAAGAAAAGGACTAGGAATTCAGAGGGTAGAAAACCAAGAATGTCTGGGCTAGAAAAGCCGGTCTTCTGAAGGAGACACGTGGAGCACCAACTGGATGAAATGGGGGGAGGAAAAAAGAAAATAACCTTAGGCATTTCTGCATTCCCACAAATTTCAGCTTAGGTTATTTACTCTTAAAATGTCCCTAAAACTTCCTATCTGTTACGAGAAGCTAAAAAATGGATAAACTAAAGTCTGAAAGCAATTTTCAATCTGTCAATATTTCTGTTGAGGAAAGGCACTGAATAGAGGTTTATGAGCTTTTTCTTTCCCTCCTGTATTTTCAGTGCTTTGAAAACTTGGGGGTCAGAGAGAATGACACAGATTCTGTCTTTAGATTTCTTCTCCTAAAGAGTAGCTCTATAGGGCATTGTAAAAAATAGTTAAAATTTCCCTAGAAATCATTTTTAATGTGTTGTAGCCATTTTTCAGGATGTTACAAGTCTTCCATTGCTAGTTGTGCAGCCAGCTGGACAGACATCCATCCAAAGAGCTCCACAAAATGTGTGAAAGCTGGGGCTAAATCAATAACTTTCCATCCATGCAGCCACGCTTCTCTGCAAATATAAACATTTGCTCATTATCACCACACACAGTTTCATCTCCACTGAATTTTTAATGAAAAGGATTGATAATTTATTCACTAGCATTTTTTTTTAAGGAAAATTATATCTTTGCTTAATGATTTTACTCCTTCTGGTTTTGTTAGAAGCTTCCTGCTTTCTCTCAGTCTGTGTTGTTTTTTGGGCACACTGAAAATGCCTGCAGTGAAATATCCACTTGATAAAGCACCTGATGGAAGAAGCACAGTAAAGAAAGAACAGTCAAGAAAGACAAACTCTTCTAGGGGGCAATTTAAGCCCTGCAGGGGCTGAACTTCCCTCTGGACAGGCTCCTCTCCCCGTCTCCAATGGATTCAGCTACAACACTGCACTTTCAGGTTGTTGTTTGACAGAGCTGGGATCAGTACAGGCCTGGAGGACATCTAAGAAGCAGCACTCAGCTGATTTGCAGCACAGATCTCACCTTGCTTTTCAATGTTCTGCATTCAGAATTCAATTTTCTTCCTCCTTTTCCCGACCCCAAGAAAAAGGCCTGTGATGTTGCTGGGACGACACATATTTACATGCTCTGGAATCTCAGATTGGGCAGAAACGTTCTGGGATTTAGATCCCTGATTTAGGGCCTTTAAGTACACTGTGCAATGACAGCATCTCAACCTGAAAGCTCTTTAAGGAGAAATTAATTTATGCCTGACAGTGATTAAAGAAGAGAGGAGATGGAAATTAGCAAATCCATCTCTATTGCTGAGATCCCATTATGATTATAAGGAGAGGGGGAAATCAGCATTATGGGTGTCAGCTGCAATCTGGTGCATTCATTTAGCAGCCCATCCTACCTGGGAATTGTCCTTGAATGGATGGATATACCTGTCACACTGGCTTGGCCTGAGATGAATCAATTGTCTCCATGGTGGAACAGAGATGGAAACCCCTTGGCAGGATAATAACTCCCATTTGGGGTTCAATGCAAGGACCTGAAGCAAGGCCCATCAAACAAAACCTGGTGGGAAAGCTTGTGGATCCTGTAGACCTCTTGCACAAAGAAATGACATGAAATCACAGAAATGGAGCTGCTTTATTGTGGCCAGGCAAGATGGCCAAGGGGCCATCTGGATATTGAAATAGGATCCAGACATTAAATGGAACTGCCCTTCTTTGACAGACAGAGTAACGCATTTTTCTTATATTCCAAGAAGGATTACAGCAGTTGGGATGCAAGTTGGCAAGCAGCAAGTGAATTTGCCTACAAACAAAAGTTGGATAAAATTTCTAATGCTTAAAGCTTTCAACCCAGTTTGGAGTGTGAATGTTTCGTCAAAGAAATCTCTAGAACACTGGAGAAGAAAAAAATACTATTGCTCTCGATGACATGAAAATTGTCCTACTGTAGATATTTCAATGCTTACACAAAAGTGATCTTGGTTCTTTTTCCCAAGGCTAGTGGTAACCAGAACCATCTTGTTAGAAATAGTTTGAAATTGCATTGAAAGTGTCATGATTCTTCTCTGTTGTTTTTAAAAAACAAGAAATTATTTTCTTTCTTTTTGGTGGGAATTAAACTGAATTTTGAACACTAAACAGATACTGCAAAGCTTTAGGCAAAGGGAGAATGTGAGATTAAAAAAAAAGTAGATATTTTATTTAGTTGGAGGTTTGTCTGATATTCTGTTGAATAGGAGGGTGGCTCATTCCTGCCACTATTGATCCATCCCACACCTACTGATTTCACAGCTCTTTTCCTTGCAAAATTTACTTGGGCTGTGAAAACACCAGGAAGTGCAAGGAGAAATTTTTGGGAAGGGCTACAGGACCCCTTGTTCAGCATCTTCTTGCACTGGTTTGTGGTTACTGTTAGTGCTGCTTGTTTGTACTTTGTGGACTCTGATTCCCAGCTGGGAACTGGAATCTTGTTAGAAAGAACTGGTTAATAAAGTAACAAAGGTCTCTGACCTCTTCAGCAGTTTCATACACCTGTAAATATTTCTCCCAGCTCCAGAAGGAGCAAAGAATCAATACTTAATGTGCTGTAATATACCTCAGTGGAAATAATACACCCAATATTCAAAGCACAATCCCTCACTCAGGTGTCAAAATGCCTGGTTAAAGCATTTTCTTCCATCCCCTCTTAAGATCCACATTTTGGAAAGATGCCTCAGCACATCTCCAACAATGATTTATCCTCCTGCTCTATTCAAGGAAATAAAGTGACTTCAGCCTCCTTGTTTAACAAAATAAAATAAAATCAGACACAAATCCAACCTGGCAGGATAAAAAAATATATGTACATATAAAGAGAGAAGTTCTGCTTTAGAGGAAGAATATGAAATTATATTGTAAATTAAATTACAGGAACAGAGAATAATATGAACTGAAAAAAAGATTAGATCCAAGGCTGAGTTTCAATCATTGGCTTTCCTGGATTTTACTGGACCCATGAGTCTGGCTCAGCTGCCCTCAGACAGACACAAGGGTCTGGTTAATTCATCTCTTCCTTCTTCTGTAATAAATATGACTGACAAAGAGGAGAAGAAAAACAGGAGGAGGAGAAAGCTGCTTCAGCCTGAAGCCTGGCAGAGCTCGAGGGCAATGGCACCATTGATGGGAGGGACGTGAGGGGCTTTGCCTGGAGCCACCCTTAGGAAGCTGCCTCGTGGGGAAGGGGATGCTGAAGTACTCTGGGCTAGGTGGGAGGAAAGGGAGAAAGAGAGTATTAATTATCCAGACAGGGTAATTAATATGGAATTGGAAGGGAAGGGGCTGAGCAGATTAGCAGTGTGTGGAGGATGATTAACCAGCTGCAGTTACAGAGGAGGGGGCAGTTGAACAGGCAAGTACTAAACCTAATATAGGCAAGGGCCAGGGTGAGGCTTCTGCAGCCTTTTGTGCCATGCTCTGCTGTGTGGGGAGGGGACAAGGGACACCTGGCAGGCTGCTGTGGAGAAATGAAGACGTAATTTTTACATCTTATTTCTCTTAAATGCATCTTTGATTCAGTTGTACTTAAATTTTCCTACAAAGGGAAATGAATGCTTGATTTGGGATCTTAAATAGAAATATCTGTTTTTCAAGGAAGCTGAGCACCTCAGCAGAGATCTGCAGAGCTTTGAGCACCTACTCTGTTCTAGAGAGCAGCTAAACACTTTCCTAGGGGAGCTGCCTGAGAAAAAAAAGGGGAAATAAGCATATAACATTTGGATGAATTCACTGGGATGTGTTCATCTACTAGAAAGAGATGTGAGGGACAGGCCACCTTCTAGTGCTGGCTTCAGGTCATTCCCAGGGTTTATGTGAAGGTACAAAAAGGCCACCGTGCTGGTCTGAGTCATTGCAGAGATGAGAGCATGATGTAACGATGACTGTGTTTAGGTTTTCTTCCTAAGAGGAAGAAAATTGACTTTATTTTTTCAGTTGTTGCTGTGCTGGAGAGCACCCTCTGATTGGGCCAGAGAGCAGAAACACCTGAGCTGCTCCACACAGGATGCACCTGGGTCTTCAGCCAGGAGACAGGGAGAGTCAGTCCAGGTGGATTTTGGAATCCTGGTTCCCTTCCATCCCTCTGCTAGCAGAGCAGATGGGCAAATCCCTCCCACAGCCACCATCAGAAGAACAGTTTTGCCTCAGCCATTCTTGAGCTTTCTTTTGGTGCTCTGAAAGCTGCTATCTGCCCAGAACCTGAAGCCATCGAGTCCCCTGCAGGTCCCTTTGTGCTCCTGGCTGGAGGCTGGGCAGCAGCACAACGGGCTGAAGGGGCTGCCGAGGGATGGCAAGGAGAGACAGGCAACTTCTCCCCCAGGGAGGTGTCAGGCAGAGGGGCTGGCAGCGCAGCTACATCCAGGAGAATCAAATGAAAGAAATAAATAAAGGAGGCACGGCGCGTCCTACAAACAAGAACATGTGTCTGCATTTATTAACATTTCCAGCGCGGATTTAATTCCCAGCAAAGTGCTCCTGCCTACACGAAGCCCGAGCGTGTTGCAGGAAACCTCTCGTTAAGTTCCATACAAGCCATCTTCTCAGCGCGTCCTCCTGGGGAATCTTCAAACGGATTCTGTAATTTCACTGATAAATGGCTCTTTTGCAAAGCACTATTTACATTCCAGCATCAGAAAAGGCTGGCGACTCTTCCTCCCTCCACCCCTCTCCATCGGCTCCTCCCAGCGCCTTCAGGGATGGAGCTGCCGCCCACCCCAGGGAGGTAATAAAGCATCTGTAGGTCCTGTAAGGAAGGAGGAGCTGGGTTTTTCCAGGAAGAAATGCAGCTGTAGAAGAACAGCAGCAGTGCCTTAAATGGGATCTCCCTGGATCCTCATGGAAATAGGGAGACGTAGCCAGATTTGTCTCAAAGACTGCTATTACGATTCCGAGGCTGTGTGGGGTGTTATTTGTTTTGGTTTTTTTTTTTTGTTTTTAGCTTGGCATTGCCACAGGTTTTCTGGGTGGCCTCAGGCAAGCCACTTAATCTCTTTGGGGTCCTGTTTCCATCGGAGCTCACAGGATGAAGACGGCGACTTTATTTCATTTGTTTGTCCTGCCTATTCTGATTACAGCTCCCTGGGGGCACGGATTGTCTCTCATTAAACAAAGCTGCCTGTACGTGGGGATCCCAGCTTTGGTCTGGCCTCTGGGCATACAGAACAACAAAACAACATCTGACAACCAGTCTAGACAGGAAAATAATTTGCCAAAGAAATGCAGTTTGGTCAGTGCTTCCTTTTTTCTTTAGTGCTTAACTGGGCCTTTTAGCTTTTATTGGTCACATATCTGCTGACCTGCATTTAGGAGAGACAGAGTTTGGGGTGATTTCAATCTTTATCCACTTGCCTGGAAAAAAGAATTAAAAATCAGATCATGGCAATCCTTCATGTTCTCTCCCTTCCCACCACTGGGTGTTTGTGCAAGGCTCTCAGGGAGCAGCCAGGCCCCCTGGATGTGTTGGATGGGTTGTAACTGAGCTCTCAACAAGAAAAAAGACCCTAACAGTGAACACAGAAGGAATGTTGACTTCTGCATGGTTTCTTTGCCAACACTGTCTTTTTGTGTTGCTGTGAAGCCCTGTGGTCAGCACAGCATCAGCACACCTGACTGTCGGTGGGATTAGCTGTGCAGTCTGAGCATGTCTGCAGGTCCCCGTTGGTGCTGGTTTGGACGCTGGCTTCACCTCCCTCCTGGCTGCTCCTAGGGGCAGGCTCACTCCTGGAATTCACAACAACCAGCACCTTCCCTCCAACCTTCTAGCTCAAGTTTCAAATCTGCATTTAAAACCCTCTGAGTGAAGTCCAGCTAAATTTCTGAAAGGAAGGGGAACCAATGCACCAGAAGAAGGTTGCTGCTTGCTATTCTTGCAGAAACAATAATGGCCAGGGCTCCAGAGAGCACAGACCAGGCTCTGAAGGTTTCAGCACTGATTTCTATCCCTTCGTCCCATGCACGACTATCTCAACTGTTGCATCTCAGTAAATCCTCACCTTCAGGTTGTTACTGGTTTTAAACGCAGTGAGTGAGGAGAACACATCTTGCCCACAGCAAAGGAAATTTGCATATGTAGAGACCCCTGGAGTCTTGAAGATGGCACCACACACCTAGCAGAAATTTGGTTTATTTTCAAATTGCTTCCTAGGGAAAGCAAATTTCTTTTTCTCTGTCAGTCCTTCCCAAACAACTTTTTCATAAATTAGAGTTTCAAGCACATTTTATGCACTAAGAAGGAGTGACTAAACTCCAACTCAACTGGTGAAGCTGGCAGAGAAAAGAATCTGAAACTGGTGCCGCTCTTGACCTGTGCAGAGTTCAGCAATTCCCAGTTTAATGAACCTGCTGCCTCCTGCCCCAGCACTGCTGCAGAGCCAAGAGGAATTGGGATCCTTCCGAGTCACTGGTGGGCAATCTGGGTTACCAGGCTACAGGACAAAAAAGGAAACTTGGCTTTCTTCCTGCTGCCTCTGGAAAAAACTTATTTATTTGATGGATCACAATGACATTTAAAACCCTCACCAGGATTTATGGCTAGATACAGGAGCTTCTGCCTTTTTCCCAAGTGCTCAGTACCAAATGAGAGCTCAGCATGTGGGTTAAATGTTTCTCAGGAGAAGATCCCATTACACCAAGGCACCATGCTGTGTGTTGTTTCAAGTTTCCAACAGAAGGGTAACCAATAGGCTTCGTGAGGCCAGCAAATCACACCTGACTGCAGAGAAACAAGCTGAAAAAGAGAATTCAGCCCTTTTCTTCCAAAACAAGAGTGTTCAGCCCAGTTGTATCTTGTGAAATATGATGGAAATGTTTAGCTTTAGTTCCATGGCAAGGAAACACCAGGTGTTTGGCACCCTGAAAGAAGCTGTGAAATTGAATTTGTGTTCTCGAAACTACATTACTCAACAGACTGGAGGGGAGGAAAGCAAGCAGGATCCTGGGCTGGCACTGGGGAGAGCTTTGAGCTGGCAGGGGAAGGATGGGGCTGTGCAACTTCACTACCACTGTGCCAACCCTGCTCTGTCAGAGCCTGGCCTGGGCAGGCAAAGAGGAACCTTCTCTTTTCCTTCTCTTTTCCTTCTCTTTCCTTCTCTTTTCCTTCTCTTTTCTTTCTCTCAGTCTCAGTTTGTTGCTTCCCTTACCAAACCCGGGCGGGTGTTAGCAATGAATGAACTCAGGACAGCTGTGCTGTTTCATTTTCAGGTCAACCACTTGTCTCAGGGGGAAGAGGAGTGGGGGTCGTCCTGGCAGGAGTCAGAGCCTGATCATTATCTGTTAATGGGGAAGTCAATTAAAAGCCTGCCATTGCAGAACGCTTTCTGATGACGCTAATTAGCCAATAATTGTGTTATCTCGTTCAGTGGTGCGATATGGTGCAAGGCTCCACAAAATGAGGTGGGGCTGGGCAGGCTTGGGGAGTTCTTTAAGCATTGGTTATTCCTCCCAAAATTTGTATTTCCTCACAAAGCCACCAACCGGTGCAAGATCTTTTTGAGACTGGAGGGAGCTGTTTCCCTGCAGCTCGGACTAAAGCTCTAGAGAGAACTGGGATTCAAATCCACCTCCACGACTTCCCCATCTCACATGGCTCCCAGCACCATGTACTGCCTGTTCTCAATCCCACTCCTGGAAGCTAATTTCTCCAGATATTGTACAGGAAACCTACACTGCTGTGGTGGCCTGGACTCCACTGGTTTGCTGAAGTCCCTTTATTAGTGCTAAATCATTAAACTGTGAGCAAAACATGACTGAAATCTACTCACAGTAGTTGTAATAATAGTGCTTATAATAACAGCAGTGACACCACCTTGGTCTCCTGTGGTACCTTAGTGTGGATAATTTCAAAACCTTCAGTAACTATTAAGAAATTCTTAAAATGCACCCTGGGACTGGTGGGAATGGTTCTCCTCTTGCAGGTGGAGAGGTGGAAGGAGGAAGCATTACCAGGCAGGAGCTGGGATGCAGGAGACGTGGCTTCCTAGAGGGAAATATTACTGCTACCACCTTTGCCAAGTCCTCCACGCTGGAGTTCTATGACAGAATTTTTATCCCAGTACTGCAAAAGCAAGCGTGTTCCTGAGGAATATCCCTTGCTGTGGGCACCTGCCTGGTGCTGCACACACTCTCAGAGGGAGATTGCACAGCAGCAGGGGAAGAGGGGAGGAAGCAGAGGCAGCCTGGCCATGGTATCTTCCAGTTCCACTTTCCCACAGCCCATCTCTTCCCAGAACCTGCTGCACCATTCCCTTCTGCTGACCGTGTCAACCCTAACTTTGTATCTGTTAAACCTCAGGTAATTGCTTTTAGATGGGTGTAATTAAGAAGCCATTAGTGTAAAGTTTCATTTCAGTTTATGCTTTGGTCTCCATTTGAGCAGAGAAATATGAAATTAAGGTATTAGCTCCTTTCAGAGAGATGACTCATGAGCTAATAAGTTTCAAGAGCTGTTTCTCAGCTGTAATGATTTTCTTTTTTTTTTTTTTTTTTTTTTTTCTTTTTCCGAATATTCTCCTCCTCCTCCCAAATTCTTGCTTCTGGATAATTCCTTTTTAAAAGAATAAAAGGGGGAGTATAACTGAGTCAGTGAGGAACTGCTGCTAAAACAACAGCCAGAGAGAAGGAGCATTTGTGTAGAATTTCCCCAAAGCAGCCAGGGCTGCACGTGGTGACAGCACATGACCAGGGTGACGTGTCCAGTGCGAAGGGGACATCCAACACAGAGTCCAGCTGTGCTTTTGGCCAGGAGGAGGAGAGCATTGAATGGACAGAGTGCCCAGGGAGCGAGCAGGGAAGATGCCTGAACTCCCCAGAGTGAACAGAAAGGAGGGACGGCATTTTGCCCAGGTGTGTGGTGTGGGAGAGCCCAGCCGAGCTGCAGTGCCACGGCAGACGATGTCCCACAGGGACAAAGGTTCCAAGCCCAGCACGGGGCTGAGCCAGGGAGTGTTTTTTCATTGCTCCCTCCCAGGCTGAGCCAGCAGCCTGTGCCCAGCCCATCCCTGCAGCCTCAAACCCTTCCAAGCTGAATCAATGGCTCCCTTTCCCCACTCCCCATCCCTGCTGTCCCCGAGGAGTATCCTCTACCTGCCTGGAGCTGGGGAGCAGCTCGGCTGTGCCAGGGCACCCTCTGGGCACACACAGCTGGCCAGATGTGCTGGCACTGGTGGGGAGCAGCTGAGACACCCGGAGGGGACATTCCCTCCGCCAGAGCAGCGCTCAGCTCACAGCGGTGGCACTCCCAGAGCGGAATCAGTGACAGTCAGGCGTGTGTGTGCCGTTAATCACGGCTTAATTAAACTGCTCAGTCTCCAGCAAAGGGTGCTGCATGCGAGGAAGGGAGAAGGGGAAGAGGTGTCCTTAGTCTGAGGCAGTGAAATGCTTGTGATCATCAATAATGCATCGCAGTAATGTTCCTGTATGAATTGGAAATGCCAAGCAATCAAAGGCCATATGTATTTAGCTTAGATCCACATGATGTCCATGTATTTTTAATAGTGTGGCATCTTTGAAGTGTGTTTATGAAGCACAGTGTTCCTCTCCGTGGCTGTGGAGGAAAAAAATCACCCCTGGCTGGCAGGAATGCTCTCCCTTCCCTCCCCAGGCTCTGTGAGGATGAGGACACACCACTCCTGGCAGGAAGGAGTGGAGAAGGACCACACTGAAGCCCACACTGGCATGCTCCTTCTCTCTCTCTAACAATGAAATTGCTCGTTAGAAGTTGGGGGAAAATCTCTGGTCTAGTGGGGAGCAATGGGTGATTTCTTAATATTTTCTAGAATATTCTTCTCTATATGAAACTATTCTCAGTCTTCAGCTGGTTTGATCGTTTCCAGTACATCTGTAGGACAAGTTTAGTTCACTTGTTTTCAAGCTGGGAAATTAATGGGAAAATAGGAATCAGATTATGGGACTGGGAACATCCATCTCCAGGTCAGTATCCTGAAAGAGGGAGGGAGAAAATGAAAGAAAAAACAAACCCCACACCTGCTTAGCAAGGCTTTTAAAATGTTAGGACAGCTGACAGGGGAAGTGGGAGTCTTTAAATCAGTGCTAGAGGTCTGTTTTAAAGTGATGCATTCTCATTCAGCTGGGAAGTTTTGCAGTAGTGCCAGCTTATGTCTTTAAAATGAAGACCCAGATGCCTGAGGTTTCTTTGAGAGGTGGAAAGTTTGAAATGAAAATGAAATTCACCGGATTCCAGCAGTTCTGTTTGTTTATTTTTTGCTGTTAATGTAGGGTTAGGCTTCCGTTTGCAAACATTGCTGGGGAACTACTGACCTTTGCTAAGTTACCAGCCACACATGACAGTGGGACCCTTGAATATCTCTCTTTCTGAAAGCATTTCTGCCCTGGGTCAGATCTCACAATACACCACTGGTGATGCTCCCTGTGGCACAGCGTGGTTCCAGCAGAAACACGGGGTTTAGCAAAGCCAGAAGAGCTCCTGAAAGCTGCAAATCTCGAATTCCAGCAGAGATTTTGGAGAACAAAATAAAAATGACCTTGCCATTGTAAAGCATTGGTGGGGAGTGTGCTCTCTCACCTCAGTTAAGTCACTGGGGAGACCTCCCTGTTTTTTTTCCAGCTGCCTTGACTGTGGCCCCTTGTCCTGCTGAGATAATGGAAAAGGCACAAATGCCTCAGACACTTCCATGGACGTGCTCCAGAACCAACAAAAAGTAAAGAAGATGGGAGAGGAGGGTGGGGAAAGGGCAAAGAAGGTGTGTTCATACAAAACTAATTCTCCTTCTCTTTTGAGTTGTGAGCCTGCTGAATTGGCTGTTGGGTTATGTAAGAGGAGTCATTGTGCTGGTGTTGAAAGGGCAGCCTTGCTCCCAGAGCTGAGCACACTGCTGGAATTTTAAGCAGCCAGGCTCTGCCTGCTGAGGGAGGAAGCAGGGCCCATCCAAAGCCATCCATCCTGCTGCCTTCCCGCTCCCATCCCAGCTGAGCTGGGCACGTGAGCAAGGTCATTCCATGCACGGATCCCTGCCAGCCCGGCCAAGGCTGCTGTGTTCCTCCTGTGCCTCCTCCTTCCCCTCCTCTCCCTTCCCACCCCAACCCTTCCCCTGAATCACCCCGTGCTGCTGGCACTACAGCAAAATTAACAAACAGCCTATAAATTTTACATGAGTTCCTGAGACCAGACAGAAATTAATTTGATGTTGTCTTTTGATAAAGATGTAGCCCCCTTTCTCTGACTTTAATTTGTTGGCTCCCCCCACCACCGCCCTTCACAAACACATTTTTTTTTCTCGAAGGTTGCAATTTGGTTCTTGTGATAATAGAAGTGCATAAATAAATAAATAAATAAATAACCCACTTCAAATAACCCCTGGTTTGTAAATAGGAACAGAGAGAGCACCATCCCCAGAAGAGGGAAAAAAAAAAAATCAAGTCCAATGACAGTTCAGCTGCCTCTGGTTTGGATTAGCTGGGGATATTCTGTGCACAGGCTTTGGTTGCTCCCCAAGAGGCCCCGATTTTCCAGGCATAGCTTAGAGGGCACAAAGGATGAGCAAACCCACTAATCTCTGGATTTGGAGGCAGAAGAAGTTGCACAAGGAAGAAGCTGGAGGCCATCACCAGGTGATCATTTTGAGCACACAAACGTTACCTGGGGCTGCATTTCTCTCCTAGAGAGGCAGCAGGAGCTATTAAAATGTGTTGGCATTTCAGGGATTGGGAAGGAGGATGTGCAGAGGAGAGAGGGAATTGAGGAGTGTGATGAACCACTTTCAATACTCCAGTGGAAGCTCATGTAGGAATTTGTCCTTGAGTCTCCCCAGTCCCTTTGGCCATTTTGTTAACAGTGTTATTGAAGCCCTTTCAAGCACTGTACAAACAACAGCTGGTATTCTCTATTTTTCCAGCAGTTATCAGTGATAAGAGCTAAGTTAAGAATATTTTTTTAATATATATTTGTAAAAGAAGCTAAAGAAAAGTGTCAAAGGACAAAACGCACTTCAAATCATTTAGAGTTTGAAAATATATTTGAAAGGGGAATGAAAGGAAGAGTTTAAAGAAAAGTGTAAGCTCATGTTTAATCTGGAGCACTGCATTTGCTTAAGATCTGAAGGTCTCTTTTCAAAGTTGTTTAACCTTTTCACCCAGTTTTACTTTAAGATGATTTTTAAAATGTAATGCTGATGCGAAACAAAGAAAAGCTTAGTATAAAACACTTAGAAATCTCTTAAAAAAACTTTGAAATGTTTAAAGATTTTTAAAATTCTTTCTGTTCCTTTTTTTTTTTTTTGGTCCAAAACTCCTCACTAAATTTGATCCCAATTCACTGTGATTTTCAGCTCTTTGACATGAAGTGTTTCCTTTATTATTTCCATCATTTTTCAAAGGGTACCCAGCTCATGCCAAGGCCTTCCATGGCAGAGAATCAGCTGCCTCTGCTCTATCCTGCCTCTGCTCTTCAACATTCATCTACCTTCCTCCAACAGATTTTCCTTTTTGCCTCACATTGCTTTGACATGTCATTGATTCAGTAATTTTGCCACTTAGAGGGTCTCATGTCTTCTGCCCTCACACCTCTCCTTTCTTTTCTCCACAGTGCCTGGATCATTTCTTTATAGCACCAGCACTGACTCCATAAATCCAAATTGAAGTGTTTTCACCACGGATGGTGGCTGTGCTGATGGACTTGGCTGTCTCCAAGGATTCCTTCCAGCTTTGCCTCCTGGAATGGCTGAGGTTTCCATTCTAAAAGCTGACTCCCCACTGCACTTACACACCTTTCCTTTCCTCTATAGACAACAACATAACTGCTGAAAAGAAGATTTTAGATATATATTTTTTGGAGCAGAGTTTAAAGGACACTTTGCAAGGCAAAAAAAGATAAGAGCGTGTAACAAACGTGTGGTGTCTGACTCTCTCTTGGAGACTTTGCTTTGATTTTTCTTGAATTGTTTTTTGTCTGAATTTTTAATATAAAATGTTAGGCAGCTTGTCACTCTTTATATATGGAAAACATAATACTCTTTGATGTTCTCAGTTACTGTGTCATGTTTATGTGCTCTGACAGTCTTTGAACCGTGGCTCGCTGCAGACAATGGGAAGGGATCCTCAGAGGGGTGGAAGGAAGGATTTTAAAAGAGCCTCATTTCCTAATCCCAGAATGGCAGTGTGTCACCAGCATCCACACTGGTGTCCAGTGCCTTCAAAACAAGGGAAATATCTGACTGACTAAGTTGCACAACTGAGCCCAGGGCGTGTGACATCACTCTGTTATGTCAACACTTCAAGGGCTTCAGTGAACATTAGAGCTACTCAGACACTTCCACCATTTGATGTAAGGAAAGACAAACTTCTGGAGCTTCACAAAATTATTGTCAATTATTTAAAAAGAAAACAAAATTCAACGAGTATAAAAAGCTATATTTCACCCAAGTGCTGATCACAATGACAGGAGCTGCTAGTAAAATAAATACATCCCTTCTGTAAGGGCTTTTGTAGGTACCCAAGAACATAAAAGTGACAGGCGGCTGTTGCAAGGAAATTAGGGATGAACACATCCAGATCTATTCCTGCTGAATACTAAATACACACCTGAGATCCCTGCTGATGATGCCCAGAAGCTGTCCCTGTTCATCCTCATCATCACAGTGACATTTAAAGGAGCCACCAGCGAGCCATGTCCTGTGGAACCCTTTGCATGGCTTAGTGTGTTATTTAATGATCATCAGGGCACGAGACAAAGCGTAGGAGTTCACACTGGCCTTTCCTGAAAAACTAAATATACCTAAAATCTTCTTTTCAGCAGTTATGTTGTTGTCTGTAGAGGAAAGGAAAGGTATGTAAGTGCAGTGGGGAGTCAGCTTTTAGAATGGAAACCTCAGCCATTCCAGGAGGCAAAGCTGGAAGGAATCCTTGGAGACAGCCAAGTCCATCAGCACAGCCACCATCCGTGGTGAAAACACTTCAATTTGGATTTATGGAGTCAGTGCTGGTGCTATAAAGAAATGATCCAGGCACTGTGGAGAAAAGAAAGGAGAGGTGTGAGGGCAGAAGACATGAGACCCTCTAAGTGGCAAAATTACTGAATCAATGACATGTCAAAGCAATGTGAGGCAAAAAGGAAAATCTGTTGGAGGAAGGTAGATGAATGTTGAAGAGCAGAGGCAGGATAGAGCAGAGGCAGCTGATTCTCTGCCATGGAAGGCCTTGGCATGAGCTGGGTACCCTTTGAAAAATGATGGAAATAATAAAGGAAACACTTCATGTCAAAGGCAGATCTTTTATTCAGTCATTTAAGTGAGGATTTAAATGATCTCTCTTTGCAGACCCTGTTAGGGTTTGTTTTAAAAGATATGGGATCTTTTCCTCACAGGGATTGTGTCAAAACACGTGTTATGTGGTTGGTTCTGTAATGGCAGCAAACAGATTCCACCTCTGCAGGTGTGGCCATGCCAGGCTGGGTGCCAGGGGCAGGGAGTAGCCGGAGTCATGTGGAGGGAGTGGCACAGAGATGCTGGGCACACAGAGATGCTGGGCACACAGGGATATTGGGCACACAGGGATATTGGGCATAGAGGGATATTGGGCATAGAGGGATATTGGGCACACAGGGATGTTGGGCACACAGGGATGTTGGGCACACAGGGATGTTGGGCACACAGGGATGTTTGTCATAGAGGGAAGATGAGCACACAGGGCTGCTGGGCACACAGAGATGCTGGGCACACAGAGATGCTGGGCACACAGAGGTGCTGGACATACAAGGATGCTGTGCACACAGCAATGCTCAGCACACAGCCTGGCACACAGGGATGCTGGGCACACAGCTGGGCACACAGGGATGCTGGGCACACAGGGATATTGGGCACACAGGGATATTGGGCATAGAGGGATGTTGGGCACACAGAGATGCTGGGCACACAGAGATGCTGGGCACACAGGGATGCTGGACATACAAGGATGCTGTGCACACAGCAATGCTCAGCACACAGCCTGGCACACAGGGATATTGAGCACACAGCTGGGCACACAGGGATGTTGGGCACACAGAGATGCTCAGCACACAGCTGGGCACACAGGGATGTTGGGCACACAGAGATGCTCAGCACACAGCTGGGCACACAGGGATGTTGGGCACACAGCTGGGCACCCACCACCCTCGGCATGGGCAGCTGTGTGCTGAGCTTCAGTCATCCTGACACACAACCCATGGGAGATTTGTTTTTTCCTTCTCCTTATTGTGCACTGGAGACTGCACCCAGGGGCTTTGCCTTTCAGACCATGCCTGACCTCATGGATCTGGGAGAGATGTGAAAGGTGAGTTTTGTCCTAATCCCCTGCATGGCCAGCAGCATTGCCTTCCTCTTCATCCCCATCCTTGCTGTCCCCCTAGGGATAACCTGCTCTTCATACCATGGGAAAGAGTCTCCCTGCTCCTGTTCAAAAGTCAATTTAGCAACCTGGCAGGGGGACTAAGCAGTCAAATCCATTTTCTTCCCCTTTTTCTTCTGAGCACAAAACCTAACAGACCCCTTCAGAAAAGACTCCCTTGTCACAGGAAAGGGGTCCTTTGTATGCGAGTTGCAGCGTCTATTTTTCAAGATAACCTTTATTTCATGTACTGAGTGTTAGCTTTGCTGGAAAAGAGAAAAGCTGAGATAACTCCTTCACCTGTGGAACATTATTACGCTTTCTGGTGAAAAAAGAAGAATGAGTTGTTCTGGTGCATGATAATGGAGGTGGAACGAATCAGGCAGGAGCAGAAGCTGAATTGCACCTCTCTCTCTTTCTCCCCACCTGTCTATCTTTGCAATCTCACTCTCTTTTCTCTGCCTGTCTTCCTGTCTCCAACACAGAGTGATTTTTCTTTCTCCCTTCTCTCGTTACCTCCAAATTCTCTGGTTTTCTTATGCACACTATAACTTCCTCTGGGGCTCATCAGAAAATCTCCTGACCAACAGTTCTATTATTTGTGCTTTCAGTGGAGAGGATGCCTGGAGATCTGTCCTGCTGTGCTTGGAGCTGTACCACCAAAGCACAAAGTTCTGCCTTCTGCACTGAAGAGTTTCCAAGCTAAAAATTTTGTGGTTTGCACTCAGTTATAAATTGGTCTACAGAACATTTCTCCCCTGGGAAAAGGCTGCTCTTCTTTAGGTAATAGGTAAAATTGTGAATGCTTCATTAGAGTACTCTAATTCCAATGACATTTCAAAGGCAAAATATTGAATCAATTTGAAATCAGAATGGATTTTAAATTTTTTATTATTTCAATTTTTTCCTGCTCCATTTCCCACTTGTTTTCACTTCTATATTAGAATCTTAATGTTATTCTCTTACATATCTATATCCCATCCAGTATTGCAGTGCTAAACTGTGTTTCAATAATATCAAAATGAAGTACTTCAGGAGGTGGTGGCATAACTTCTTGTCTCAGTTTAGAGACAAATTTTGGGAGAAATCGCCCTGGAATGAGCATTTCCTCTAAAGAGAAGGGCTTTGATAAACCTATTTACCAATGAGGGAAATGAATACCAATGGGTGATGGTGAAAAAAAAAAACCCAACAAACTGTTTATTAACCAGAAAAAATAAGGGTGCCCAGAAGGCACAGAAAAGGATTGAATAAATGCTAGATATTAAAATTTCGAAACCTTAACCCCCATCCCCCCAGGGGGAAAAGATGGCAGCTGTCCCTTTTGTCTCAGGGAAGGGGAGGCACAGGGGTTCACCTGCTGGGCAGAATAGATGGGAACATTTCTGGCATTAGTCCCCTCCTCACAGCAGGAGAAGCTGGCGGGTTTTGGTGTCCTCTCTTTTGCTGGCTCAGTCTCCTCCGAGCCCCGCAGGCTTCTGAGAGCAGAGGGGAAAAAACCCCAAAAAACAACTGAAGGATCTCTGCTGGAGTCCAGGGAAAAAGGTGGGGAAAGAAAAAAACAAAACAAAACAAAGCTTCTTGCCTAAGCAAGCAAAAACTAACCCAACAAAAGGAATAATGCAATGTCCCCGTCTGTACCACCCAGAGTGCCCCGAGGTGAGAAGGGGCTTGAGCCAAGGTGTGCAGGAGCCCAAACCTCCCTGCCCCACCCCTCAGTCCATCTTAAAACTATAGCAGACATTTCTGAGCATAAAGCAGATGATTAAGGAATAAAGTATCATCATAAAATCAACTCAAGACACTTCTGAAGAGAAATATTTCAAACCCGTATTTTCTGATTTGGTCCTATCTGAGACATAAATGAAAGTTTAGTTGCCAGATTTCTCTGGAGACCAAATGCCTGTTTTCTCATCAACTTTAATGATGAAGTCTAAGAAATTCTGAGTTTGATCAGATGGAACAGGGCACATTTAAACTTATCTTCTGAGCTGGATGCTGATATTGCTGTGTGACAGTGATGTATGGGAGAGATTCTAGTTGTCTCTTGGAACACCCCATCCTCCTTGTGAAAACAAGGAATCTTGCCTTCCCCTGCTCCCAGCTCGCGGTTAGTGCCTCTTTCAACAAATTGTTTGAGTAGAGGAACGAGTCTGGTGCCACAATTACAACAGGCAGCAAGCCAGACCCCACACCAGCCCTTTTATATATCCCAGCCCTTGGTATCCACAATGGGGAGCGGATGCAGGAGGTGGCGTGGACTCCTTGTGAGAGAGAGGGCAATCCAGATGAGATTAGGGCTTTGAATGAAAACCAGGAATAAAATGGGGGCAGTCACGCATCCTATTGCTCTGTAGGGCTGTGGGAAGCCTGGCTGGGTTTGTGCTGTAACCATGGCCAAGTGTTTGCAGTTTCACATCCAGAGGATCCTCCCGGCAGGGGAAAAGTTCTGCAGAGCATGCACCAGTGAGCTCAGCACAGACTGAGCAGCTCTGAGAGCTGCTGCACCGAGTCCATGCTGCACCATAAATTACAGGGTAGTTATTTCTTAGTTATTCAGCAGTTACAGTGTAATTAGTTCCGCTTAATGTCAACTTTTGTCAATACGTCTTTCATTAGCCAGAAAATTAGAGCTGGGTTTTGAAGCAACGGCAATACATGACTTCCTCTGAGGTTGGGCTTGGAGAAAGGAGGAGAAGAGGTGCTGTGGGGAGGGGATGGGGCTGTCAGGTGATTTCTGGGGCTGTCAGGAGAATTCCAAGCCTTTCTCACGAGTTCTGCATTCCTACAAGCTTGCACATCCTCATATACACAAAGCTCCCATACACAAAACTCACATCTCTTCTCCAACACACAGACACAAAACACCCATCTCTTCTCTAGGATCAATATTCCAGCCCAGACTGCAGAGAGGAATCAAACAGGTCCCTGGAGAAGTTTTCTTTGTCTGCTCAGAAACAAACAGACAAATAAACAAGGAAATAAACCCCAGGAGCTGCCTCACAATAGCATTTGTTGCCTGTGTTTTGCAGGAGAGCCTAATTAAGCAGGATGCCTTTAGATTTTGGGGACTCCAGCTTTCATTTAAAGGGGGCCTCATTTCCAGTCTGCAGGTTCTTTATACTCGGACATCACAGGTAGTCCTTCTGCCTTCCCTTCCTGTTTTTCTTTTTTTTTTTTTTTCCCTTTCAGAAATGTAGACATCATTAAGAGATTGACTTTTCTGAGTTTTGCCATTGCTTTGAACAGTGACAGCATTTTAGTCCCTGGTCCAAAAATGTTCTAAATCAGGGGACTTGGCTTTAGGGGAAACAGAGAAAGATTTTCCTGTGTCCTGATTCACTGAGAAGTGAGAGACAAGGTAAAATAGGTTCAAGGGTGCCATCCTTCCCCCTAAAACACCTCACTTTAGGCCATCACCAGCCTCTGGAAGCAGTTTTAGTGTGAAAGATCATTTTACCTGTTTTAAATTTCAAACCCAGGTGAAAGCACATTGCACAATCTGGCTGTGGACTGAGCTACTAATGATAGAATGATTAGGAAATTGTAAAATAAATTTTCTTAAGATTACTTTGTAATGGTGCAAATCCAACTAATTTGCTCTTTATTTGTACTGCTTGCCCAGGTCTAGATAAATGGCTGGAAGGAGAAAGGAGTCAGCACGGGTCTGGATTTTTTTATATCTAGTTTTCATAACTTCAGCCTCCATTATTCCCCTCCATATAATTTTCCTCTGTGATTATGCTGTGTTGATTTCACACAGGGCCCTGCATATGCTAAAGCTGGTCCTTGAAGAAGAATTAAGTATTCCGTTCAGGAAAAAATATTAGACAGAAAGAATATAATGGTAACGTTGGTATAAATGCATCCTCCAAATATATAATGAAATTCCTTCAGTTATCTCGCACCCCTTGGTGTCCACCAGGAGACCAAGGACAATGGAGCTCCTCCTGCCATTATAAAATAAACAGTAATAACAACAACAGCAATAAACATTCATCCCACAGAATTCTTCCAGATGAACATGAATTCCAAAATTAATGTGCATGGCTATTCAGTGGTTATTGCAACTTCCTCCTATTGTGAATAATAAGACCAGGGACACACAATTCAACTCACCTATTACTACTGAAACAACTAAAACCTCTTCAGAGAAATCTTTAGAGATTTTATCTATACATATATTTATATATATATGTAAAATCCCCAACTATGCTTGAATAATGAAGGGCTGTGGAAAAAAAATCCACAACAATCTGAGGAAACCATGAGCAAAAAATAGAAGATAAACTCCTCTGATAAATTATGTATTGCAAACTACTCAGCTGAGTCCATTCCACCTTGCACAGGTTGAAATCCATACGGAGCATTCCTTCTCTCTGTGGGCAGCCTCTCCCCAAATGCACTGAAGGAAATATATGCAGAGATTTTTGTCTGTTCCTCTTGAATATTTCAGACCACGTTAAGACAATTCTGCCCCAACAAACTCCTTTGCCTCAGTTACCCAGGGAAAAAAAAAATTAGCTGTGTGTTATTCTTGGCTGCACCATATCCTAAAACGTGTGGAATCAGCGGGGATTGGAAGCTGTGGTGGTTTCACTGGAGGAACATCAGCTGGGAGTCAGTGTGGGGTGAGCTCTGAGCCCACGTGGGGTAAGAGCAGCCTGAGCTCATGAATGAAGCCAGAGGTCTGGTGTGGTGTCTGGCTGTGGGGTTATGGCTGGTGCTGTATCAGAACGAGAGCTGGGAGTGGTTTCTTCAGCAGCAGCTTTGGAGTCCCCCTGTTTGACACTGCTCAGGTCCCCCAGACCAGCTCCCCAGGGTGGCTCCAGGTGTCCCTGTCCCACCCAGCCACTGCCATGAGGCCAAGGGTGCTCCCCATCCCCTGCTGGTAGGGACCTGCAGGATCTCACCCACATCTGGCCCTTCCATCCCTGTGGTGTTTTGCTTCTCCCAACCCATTTCCCTCTGTCTTTCCCTGGGTAAACACACAGATTTCCTGTGGGAGAGATGGTTATTATGGGTTATCACCATTTCTTCCTGCCCACACTGCTGCCTCTCACTGGCTTCTGCCCTGTGTCCCTGGCTGTCCCTCAGCACTGCCCCAGCCTCCTGCCCCCCAGGGATGCAGATCTCTGCCAGACAAGCAGCAGGGGAGAAGGGAGAGGGGAGAAGGATTAAGGGAGTGGACAAGTTAAGGAGAGCACTTTGAGAAGTGTTAGTGCAGAAAGGAGAAACCATGACAGAGTCCAGGATAATTTCTGCCTCTGGGCAGAGGCTGGAAGGTCCTCAATGATGTCAGAAGAGAGTTTCTGATGGCATCAAGTGTTTGTCATCCCTTTTTGTCTCCTACACAAGCCTGTGCCCACTGACACTGAACGTACATCCAAGCTCTGCTGTTCCAAATCTGGAAGGTGTTGGCTGAGGAAGGGGAGGATGTACTGAGTCATGGTCTCCATGCTGCATCCATAACTTCTGGGGCTCACTGATGGATACAAAAACAAGCTTCCACCCACAAAAGCCTTGTGACAGAGGCTGTGGAGTCACAGCTCAGGCCTGTCAGGGAGGCTGGTGGGGTGTGAAACACCTCACAGCCTACCTATTCTCTGGAGCTAAAATCTGGCCCTAAGAGATTGGAACTCAGTCCAATGGAAACAGGCACGTCCTGTTGAATCACTGGAATGGGTCTTCAGGGTTACTCAGAAAGATTTTTGTGCTTCTACATCCATGGCCCAGCAAATTCTGTGGCTGCTGTTTGGATGAACAAGCAGCTGGGTAAGTTCTTTCCCATCTGGGAACTCTCTTGTAACAGCAATCTCTGCTGGGGCTGAAATTTGGGACTGGGAAATGTAGAAAAGAGCTGCTGCTTCTCCTCATAGAAGAGGAATGAAATAAGGGCAAAAGAAAGAAGAGATAGGGTAGAAGAGAGCAAGCTGCGGTGAAGAACATCAGCAGAAAGAGGGAGTAGAGAGTGTGTGCTCTTAAAGAATCAACAATACTCACAGAAAAGGGAAGCACCCAGGGGAGCTGAGTGTGAATGTGAAGCTGGGAGAAATGTTATTGAGAAAGATATTAAGGCAAAGCAGCTGATATTTGAAATGTTACTTGAATAGAGGTTTTAATCTGATAGGGCACAGACAGAATTAATGGGTTTTCAATGAGTTGCAGAGCACTTTAGGGACAGCGCTGGGAGAAATGGGAAAGTTGAAAGTTCTGCTGCTGGAGGTCAGCGCCGCATCCCCAGCACGGAGAAAGTCACCAGAGAAGGAATAAAAAAGAGATTGAGAAACCAATTCCCGTGTAAATTCCTCTGAGACAAGGAGGAATTTTGTTTGAAAACAAAACCAAAAAAACTCTGTACCTCCCATATCTGCTTCCTTTTTAGTTACCTGAGAGTTCAGTGGATGGCTGGAATGAGGGATGGGGAGGTGAGAAAAGAAAAACAGGTGTCAGTGAGGCATCTTTCATGTCCTTCAGAAGGTGAATGGGTGTGCCAGGCAGGGACCTGCATTTGTGCACAGGCAGGAGTGTGGGAGGGACTGGCTGGGCTGCCAGGAAGAGCAGTGATTTGGGGAAAAGCGAGTCGCAGTCCAGAGCCTGCTTGGCAAAGCTGCCTGGGAAGCGTCCACTGCCGTGGCCTGCATGGCTCAGCAGGCCTGTGCAAAGCAGGAGGCCTCATTTTTGCTATTAAAGAGCAACAGAAGGGAAAAGAGAAAGAGAGAATGGAGCCAGGGACAGGGAAGGAAGCAAAATTGTGCTTATGTGAGAGAGAAGGAAGATCCTTATACAAATAAACACTCTGGGCCACCTAAAAATCTTATCAGGTCTGAAACTCACCTTTTTTTTTTTTTTTTTTTTTCCCTTTTTTTCCCTTTTTTTGCTTATCTGCTTTATTCTAGCTTGCTTTCACCCTCTTTTCTTTTCCCTGTTCTCTTCCTTTTATGTGATCAGAGGCTGCAGGTCTCTTGTGTTTCCCAGAATCCTGGTTAAGATCTTGTTGGCGTCTGGAAGGCAGAAAATGGCAGGGGTCAGGAAGGCAATGAAACAGCAAAGTTGAATAATTCCTATTATTTGAGTCTTTCTGGGAAATGCAGACCATTGGGGTTTGTATTTCTGGAGTTTTTTACCCCTGAAATTTGCTTTCATCCAGGGAAATAGAGTTTGGGTCAAAACACTGCAAAGAGAGTGATCTCATTTTTCACTTCTGTTTTTTGGACTCAGACAGCTGGATGGAATCAGAGCCTCTAAGAAGTTCCTGGTCAACAGAGAAGCTGCAGCATGAGATCCAAGACTTGAAAACAAAAACTCAACAGGGAAAAAGGTATCTTAGAAAAGCCCAAGCAATAAGATCCTCAACTGGTATTTGCAATGAGCCCTGAGTAGAAATGCATGCAGAACCAGGCATCCTTAATTCTTCCTTCTCATATCAGTGCCCTCACTAGTTACTTTTTATAACCAGTTTGCCAGAGAAATGTCTCTCAGCAACAGGTTGAATTGTTTATTACATCTGTTTCAGTATCAAACCATCCCAAGAACCCTTCTGAGACTGCATTTCTCCCAGTGCACTATGGAAATGCAGAGCACCTTTTAATCAGGAGGGACATCTCTGTTTAGTTTGCAGGCTTCAAATGCCTTCTGTTCAAAGTGCTGTGTTGCTACCTGAGTGAAACCAGAGATAAAACTCCAGCTAATATCATGATTTCAGGAATGGGCAGGTAATTAATTTCTAAAACTTGACACTGAATAGGACATTTCCTTTGTGGTTTGATTTTTTTTTAATCCATTTTCTTATGGAGTGAGCTTCACAGCACCCCCCCCAACCCTCTGTAACAAATTAAAGCCATGTATTTTTGGAAGAGGAGGGTGTCAGGACTAAAACACTGCTGGAATGCTGCTGGGGCCCTCTTGGCTCCCCTGCAGTCTCCTGCCATGATCAGTTTTGTTTAGGTTATTCTCAGTCTGTGGGTCTAGAATTAGGAAACCAAGACCCAGAGAGGTTTGGTGGAAGTTCTAGAGGGTTGTTCAGTATCCTGTCTTCAGTGGCTGAAGTATTGGAGAAGGACCACAACCTCCCAGTGCTGACTTGTCCAAATGAGACATCTCTCACATTGTCATTTTTGCCACTGAACTGGAATCCTAAAATAACAAATAGGCAGTGGGGATGATCCAGTGATTCAACCATCAGCATCCACAGTAATCACCCAAGATAGCTGCTTCCTTTAGCATCCATAAAAATACCGGCCACTCCTTGGGACAGCTTGGAAGCCAAAGAAATATTCTCTTTATTGAAATTAAGTTGTCATAGGAGCCCTAATTCTAATGTATCTCTGCTCCTTTGTTCCTCATATGCACAAACCAAACTCCACTATTCCCAACCTTCCCAAATCAGGGTAGATGTTTCTTCACAGTGTGAATAGGGTGGGCAGCAGGAGCAGGGAGGTCATTCTCCCCCTGTGCTGGGCACTGGTGAGGGCACACCTCAAGTGCTGTGTCCAGTCCTGGGCCCTCAGTTTGGGAAGGACATTGAGATGCTTGAGCACATCCAGAGGAGGCTGGAGAGGGGCTGGGAACACAAACCCTGTGAGGAACCACTGAGGGAGCTGGGGGTGCTCAGCCTGGAGAAAAGGAGACTCAGAGGTGACCTCAGCACTCTCCACAGCTCCTGAAAGGTGGCTGTGCTCAGCTGGGGCTGGGCTCTTTCTCCAGGCAGCACTGACAGAACCAGAGGACACAGCCTCAAGCTGTGCCAAGGGAAATTTATGTTGGATATTAGGAAAATGTTTTTCACAGAAAGGGTGATAAAGTTCTGGAATGGCTGCCCAGGGAGGTGGTGGAGTCACCATGCCTGGGTGTGTTTAAAACAAGCCTGGATGTGGCACTGGGTGCCAGGGTTTAGCTGAGGGGTTGGGGCTGGGCTGGACTCAATGATCTTGAAGGTCTCTTCCAACCCAGTGATTCTGTGAATTCTGTGATTCTGTGATTCAAGGCAGGAATCTCATCTCTTGTTTTGCCCATGTGCAGCCTCAGAAGAACATTTGTGTCAGAGCTGGGCCAAGGCAGTCCCTGGGTGTCAATGACAGAGACCAGTAAGCTCTTATCACATTACAGGAAAACAAAGGGGAAAATGCTGCTCGAGCTTAGATGTGGGATTTAGATTTTCCTGCCCAAACAAAGTACCTGGATTTAATGGCACAGAGCAGGGAAGAGTTCATCATGCATCATCCCATCAGGAAAAGCTTCACTCTGCTCCTCTGCTGCTTGTCCCTGTGTCAGTGAGGGATTGAATTAAGTGATGGAGGAAGGTGGATCTGCTCTGCAGGGCAAAGAGCCAAAAATCAGGTAATAACAGTAACTCCCAGTCCTGAATCTTTTCAGAAAAGCATTTACAAGTGACTTTCTGGAGCAGTAAAGATTTTTCTCTTTTTCTTCCCTTTTTCCCCCCTTTTTCCTTTACTACAGAGAAATCTTTAACAAATAATCATTTTACACTGTACAGTTCATCAATAAAAGCAATAACATCAGGTTATGTAATAAATTAAATATGATGTGTAGTTGAAAGTAATCGTTCTTTCAGGCATCAGCTTCTTGTCACATTAAGGGCTCTGGCAAACAGGTTTAATATTCGTGGAATGAACAGAATTATTGACAAGCAGAGGAGGAACTAGACAGCAAGTGAGCATCATATTAATTTTTCAAAGCTTGATATTGCTTTTCCTGCTGACAGTGCAACAAACTTCCAGGGCTGGCTTTTGCTGAAGTGAGGTTTGGTAGTGGTGGCTTGTTTCTCCTTGATCTTGGTTTTCTGCCATTCTGTCAAGTTGGAAGAGAGAAGGGAAGAGGGAGAATAATTGTGATGGCTCAGAGATAAGTGTGGTTTTATCTTTGGTTTTATTCTGGATAACTCAATTCAAGGTCCAATCTGAATTGAGATTAACTCCAGTTCTACCTTTCACATTATCAATGGACATCTTTCATTACTTAAAAAACCAGTTCATAATTCCTATCACACTTCTAGAATTTAAGTACTGCTCCTTGGCCTAGAGAGTCTGGTGACTGAAATATTGGAGATCCTTTGGGACAGAGTTTCTCAGAATGGACAATGAAATCAGAGATGGA